>NW_026879198.1:0-26536 GCF_032173495.1 Musca vetustissima
AGCTCTTCTGTTATGGGTTTAAATGTTTTATTTAGTTCTGTAGTTCTAGCATCCTCTCCCATTTTAATGATTTCGAATTTTTTCTTCAGTTCATTTCGGGAATGAACAAGTTTTTTTAACAACTGTTCGTTTTCCATGGTCTATGTTATACTACTAAGACATGATATGTCTATATTCTATAAATAGAGATTTGATTTCTTATTGATATAATCTAATAAATTAGTGTTGCCATAATTCCTTTCATAGATTTGTAGAGTTGTAGATTTTTAGGTATATGACCGAATTAGCACAATATAAAACGTGACTAAGCACAATTTTAAATTAAAAAATCATCTCGACAGTTCACATTTACACGAGAGTAGAAAATATATAAAATACTAAGCCCATTTATTAACAAATGTAAATACAACTTCTTTTATATATTGTATACATTGTACTGTTTTATTTAGAATTTTATTAAAAATATGTACAAAAATTATGGGTAAAAATATATATCAAAAAATCACAAAACTTATATAATAACCAAAGGAACCTATGGCAAACATGTACCCAATGTACCATAAATCAACATAACGCACCTAAAGGAAACCCGCACCAAACCCAAATGAACCCAATTTCACGTTATAACAACCAACCAAAACCCAAACCCAACCAAACCCAACCAACCAAACCCCAAACCCAACTAACCAAAACCCAAACCCAACTAACCAAAACCCAAACTACGCCAACAGGTTTTGACATTT
The DNA here is from genome assembly GCF_032173495.1 of Musca vetustissima. Lineage (NCBI taxonomy): Eukaryota > Metazoa > Arthropoda > Insecta > Diptera > Muscidae > Musca > Musca vetustissima. Next base: position 744 of record NW_026879198.1, read on the forward strand.
TTGCGTTCATAATATTAATTATGAACGTGGAAAGGGTTTTATATAATAATTCTATAAACACAAGTTTAAACTACAGGTTTTATTGTACAAAATACGTTATAATTCAAAATAGTTGCCTGCCAAAAATATGACAGATGATGATTGTTTTCATAATTTATAATGATTACAAATAATGTTTTGGCTTATTGGGAGTAATGGGGCACATACATTCGAACTTTTTACCGGGTGAACCTACTTTATGAGGATTTATTTGACATATATGCAAAGGAATTGACAATTGAAACCCACTGGATTAACGAAATCCGGTTAAATATAAACGTACTATAATTCATATGAAAACATTGAAATTTCTACAGAAATTCTGAACCTGTGAAATGTGTCGCTAAAACTCGAGAACGGCTGAACGGATTTTTCTTATATTAGTCTTGAAATGTTCGTGGAGCTCCAGGGAAGGTTTAAAAGGTGAGAAAAATTTGAAAATCGTAAAAAATTTGCAAAAAAAAAAATATTTTGAAGCCTATTTGCATTTCCACGCATTTATTATCGAGCTATTTTTATTGCACCACGTCGTAGTTGTTATTTTGAGATATTTTGGGCGAAATTGGTAGCGTATCATTCCTTTAAGCTTTAATTTGTCAATTATTGAAAATTTTGAAAATATTTTTTTTTTTTCAATTGGATTGACATTGTATTGAAATTTGTTTGTTTTCCATAGAATGCTCGTACATTTGGGACAAATGCAAGGATGAAAATCAGAAGACATGCGGAATAGAGTTCTGATTCTAAGATCCATGCCCAAGTTTAGGACATTTTATTTCTTAAAGTACCTAAAATGTTGCTACGCCACGGGAAATAAGGTGCACCATTATATGGTGGTTATTTTCCTGATTGTTGGTTAGTATCTTTGAACTTATAAACTCAATACCGCTTATATCCGATACTGATAATGTGTATCGCAGAGACAGGCATAACAAAAAAAACGTGATTGTTCGCTATAATAGACCTCATGTTGTCTAAAAATTCATATGAATCTCTTTTACACACTCTAATTGAGAGGCTGTAGAAGTTCCTCTGTCCCATATAAAGTGTGTGTAAATTGAAAACTTAAAACGCATTTTCTGCAAAATCGCTTTTTTGAGTTATGCCTGTCTTGCAGCAAATGATCGAAATGTCAGGATCGAACTTTTCATATCTTCTCATATGCATATTCCTGAAATCTATCGGGAAATTTATATTGGTACAATGTTACAACACTAATAGGTAGTAGGTTGAGCATGATATTTAAGAATAATGTATGTTGGAGCTTGGGCCTAAATAGAAATGTTTCCTCATACATGTGTGTTGCCTTCAATATCCCGTTATGGTATATTATAGCTACGACAATGGGAATGGATATATATTAAATAACACCACATGAGAAAATACCAAACAATGGTTTTCATTATCCAAAATAAAACATTACAGCCACTATGGTTGAAACACTGGAACAAAATGTCCAAAATGTCGAATATTTTGAGTACCGTTATATGGGAGCTACCTCAAAGAGTGGACCAATGTAGATAATTTTAGTGCGATTCAAACCAAATGCCAAATTACAGCCGATTAGATTTAAAAACGTGTCCAAATCCCCCACAGTATCTAAAAATGTGGGGTATTTTAGATGGGGGATATTTGTAAGCTTGGGCGAATATAACCCAAATAATGAATATTAAGGGATACCGTTATATGGGAGCTATCCGAATACTTGGGTCAATATTGATATTATTAATTAGAGAGATTTTCTGCTCAATAAGTATAACTTATATTAAATTAGAAGCAATTCTGTTGAACATTTTCAATATCAGATATCTTATAAGTAATAGAAATGTATTTGTATACTCATTCATGATATTTTCTACACTAATTTCTTAAAATTCTTGTATATCACAATATAATAATTTTGCCAGTGTAAAATCACTTTTGTTCACTGTGCTAGTCTCTGACCTATTTTTGGTTTTACAGAAAGTACTTCTACACTGTAAAAGAATCTGTCTTACTTTACAAAACTCTCAAACACAGATTCCTTTAATCCTTTGAGCCATGAATTTCTTTCCCCAAGCATAGAACAATTTTCTGTTCACAGATTTAATGCAACTATCCTAAATAGGATATGCAAAAATTTGGCATACCTACATCCTTGTATTCGGGAGATACAGTACATTCTTTTGGAAAAATAAAAGTACAATATCAAGAAAACCAAATGCAAAATCGACGAAAAAACATTTTAAATTATTCTCTATATTCTTTTTTACAAAAATCAAAAATAAGTCTGATGACAGAATTCGTACAATTCCAATACGAAGCGATTAAAATCAAATTGCAATATTTTGCGTTTTTCTCTGTTGTTGTGATATCATAACAACAGAACGAAAAATGTTATGCTTTTTTATCTTCACCCGTTTCTCCGTTTCGTTTTAATAGTTCGGTTGTTTAATTGCATTGCATCTTGATGTTACCTAAAGTTCATTGTTCATAATATGCTTAGCTCCTATCCTCTTTTCCTCTTAAACATTCCGATTGTCAACAAAATTCCGTAAATTTGTTCCTGCCTCGTCCCTATTCACTCCTTATCATAGTTGCATAAGATTGCGAAATTCATTATGCTCCGTATCATAATTCTCCCCAATAGTTCTTATCATCAAAAATCATACAACACCATTCGTCTGTCTTTTAATTCCGCTGACCATGTTTATCGATGCAACTGATACATGCATGTTGTTGTTGTTGTTATTCCCAATAGTCCCTATAGTTTGTTTCCCATATCTGTTCCCCTTTCCCCTTGTAAACATTTCGGTAAGCTCCGCGCATGCCCACATAGTTTCCATTCACAATATTCTAAAACCGAACGGAAACACACACGGACACACACATTGACATACTCAAGGTCAAGAGCGCACCCACACACGTTGACCAAATAGGATTTTATAAAATTTAAATGCTGACCTATGTAAAATGTTCAACATGCTGACGAACAAAAGATAATTGATATTCTCACATACCAATTTTGCGAACTTAAGAAAAAGAACCATAAATAGAAAATCAAAAATCCATAAACATGCTGAGTAATTTAGAATAAGAGACACAATTCACGCTTTCAGTCTACCCAATTTAAATAAATAACTAATCGATCAGAGCGACATCCATATTCATATTTTAAAAAAAGAGCAAAATATTAATTCATTTCATCACAATTGGTCTGTTCCAGTACTTTTTTAATAGTAAATCTAGTAAAAGGGAAACATTTCAAAATAATTTGAAAAATTCGGGAACGCAAATCTATTAAATGTGCCAGAATTAGATGGCAATACTTCAAAATCAACATAACCACCAATCAGAAGTAGGCATTCCTGCTTACCAAAAAGGGTAAAATGGCCGAGTGATACTCAGCCAAATTTCTCGAGTAAAAAGTTTACAAAGAGAATGCCATATTGTTTTGTGCTCTCTTAAATTTGATTCGAGTAAAAAGTTTACAAAGAGAACGCCATATTGTTTTGTGCTCTCTTAAATTTGATTCAATGTTTTACCAGTTTTTGAGGGATGAGCAACAGTTTTCGAGTAAAAAGTTGGAAAACATGTAAAATGAGTAGATTCTTTTAGGTTCTGGAACGGAACTAATGTTCAATAAACTTGAACATATACCTCCATTTTGAAATTGTTCCCTTCCATAGCATACTTTTAGGAGTTTGCTTTAAAGCTAACCAGATTAAATAAACTTAAAAACAAGTCTTTTATCAAATCTACAGGGCAGCATCAATAATTCACCAAACCACAATTTAAATAAAAGAAGCAAAAGGTTTTGAATCACCCAATCTTTCAAAGCGACATCTTTACCTTAAAGATCACAGGGAGACACATACAACTCACCACCAAAAGGATTAAAGAACCAAAAGGTTTTGAATCACCCAATCTTTCAAAGCGACATCTATACTTTAAAGATCACAGGGTGACACATACAACTCACCACCAAAAGGAGTGTGTCTATGCTACAAACACGACAGATCACAGTGTTGCACATACAACTCACCTCCAAAAGGATTGGGTCTATGCTACAAACACGACATTGATCAGGGTTGCACACACAACTCACCACCTAAAAGTTTATGTCTATGCTACACACACGACAGGCCATCTACTGACAACGATCTAATTCACCACTATTTTGGTCAAATACACAGGGTAACATCTGCAATTCACCACTTCGTGATTCGTGTCTACGATACACACACAGGGCGACATCTACACTTCACCACGAATAGTTTGTGTCTTTGCTACTTCACCACGAATGGTTTGTGTCTTTGCTATGTAATTTGATACGATATTCTTTGAACCCCCATATTTCCTCTATATCGAACCTTACGTTCTAGAGGTTTATCTCGATATCATCCCCAGGAGAAGTGATTACAACAGAGTATTAGAACCAAACCCAAAACGCTGAACAAATCAGATAACTATTTTAATATAAACCAGTAAGGAAAGTAGTAAAGTCGGACTGGGCCGACTATATGATACCCTTCACCACTATGGGCATATTAAACTAATCCTAACAGAAGGGTCATTAACATGTAATTGGATGAACTAACATAACATATCTAAATGTGAACCGACATAGATCAATCCATAAATATGTCATTCGTTTGTTACGATGGTACAAAATTATGTAAAACAATTTAAAGCAAATATCAAAATGCTCAATTTTGTACATTGTGCAAAATTTCATGTTAATATTAAAAACATGAGAAGTTTGTTGGGATGAAAATATATATGGAAGCTATATCCAAATAGGAAACGATTTCAACGAAACTTTTCACAGGTTAGATTGTACTAATTTCAGCATGATTTTCAAGAAATTTTAGACACATAATTCTAGACTCAATCCAGTACGCTGTGCTAAAATTCGTGCAAATCGAATGATTTTCAGGGACTTTGGTACACCATTTACATTAAATTGGGCGAAACTATATATGGGAGCTATATCTAAATCTGATCCGATTTTCCAATTTTAATAGGGTTCGTCCTTGGGCCAAATAAGTGAACTGTGCCAAATTTCATCCAAATCGGATAAAAAATGCGACATGTACGTTGCTCAAAAAAATACATGGACGGACGGCCAGACGGACATGCGTATATCGCCTCAGAAAGTGATTGATTTTTAGTTTAGATATTTGGGACCAAATAAGAACCCAATGTACCAAATTTCAGCGTATTCGGTTGAATAACGTGCTCAAGAACCCCAAAATACCCAAAATTGGAGGTTATCCGATAGAGAGAGATTTGGTTCCTATTAAGAATTCAAAACGGTAGAAAAATACCACCAAAAAATCAAAAATACTATGAAAAACGCGCTCAAGAACCCCAACATACCGAAAATTGGGGGTACCCTTATATGGGAGCTATGCCTAAACGTGGACCGATAAAGCCCATCTTCGAACTTTACCTGCCTGCAGATAAAATACGTTTAGACGCTTTATTGATTACAACAGACAGACGGATATGGTATATCGTCATAGAATTTTACGCTGATCAAGAATATATATACTTTATAGCGTCAGAAATGATTATTTCGATGAGTTACGAACGGAAAAACAAAATTAATATACCCTCCATTCTATGGTGGGGGGTTTAAAAAGGGGGTAATATGGGGACTACCCCAAAAAGGGGCGAATATTAATAACTTTTGATAAGGAGATTTGTTACCATATATGACTTCAAAATACCAAATTGCAGCAAATGCGGTTAAAAAATGAATTTATATGGGGGCAATCCGCAAAAAAGGACTTATATTCAAATTTTTTTGTGGGGGAATTTGGTAGATAAAATACGTTCAAAGCCACCAAAATACCGAAAATTAGGAGGTACCGATATATGGGGACTACCAGAAAAAGTGGACCTATATTAATAATTTTTTGTGGAGACATTTAGTACCCAATAAGAACCCAATGTAGCAAATTTCAGCGAATTCTGTTCAAAAACGCGTTCAAGAACCCCAAAATACCGAAAATTGAAGGGTACCGTTATATTGGGGGTACTAAAAACACTGACCTATATTTATATATTTTAGTAGGGAGATTTGCTACCCAATAAAAATTTAAAGTGCCAAATTTCAGCGAATTGGGTTGAAAAACACGCCCAAGAACCTCAAAATACCGAAAATTGGGGGGTACCCTTATATGGGAGCTATACCTGAATGTGGACCGATATATCAAATCTTCGAACCTACCTGCAGACAAAGTACAACTTTATGCAAAATTTCAACTTTATCTCAATTCCTTCAGAAGATAGCGTGTTTACGACCGACGGAAGGACGGACATGTCTAGATCGTCTAAGAATTTTACCCTGATAAAGAATATATATATATACTTTATAGGGTCGGAAATGGTGGAGGGTATAAACATAAATAAAACAAAAGGGATTAGAATTTGGATGTCAATATTGAAAATATTCATCTATTATCGGAAAATAATATCAGGTACAAAGCTCTTGCTGATGGTTGGACGTAATCCAATACGAAAAGTGAGTGACGTTTAAAGCAACGAAGGAAACGAGAGTGTCGATCTATTATCGGAAAATAATATCAGGTACAAAGCTCTTGCTGATGGTTGGACGTAATCCAATACGAAAAAAGCAACGAAGGAAACGAGAGTGTTGCAAAGTGGCGCTTAATCGTAGATGTCACTCGTTTGTATTTGACGATGCATATTTGTGATGGAAATTGCAAAGATGCATACAAATGGTATGTAGTCAAATTCTAACGTACAAAAAAAATTAAATTAATAAAAAAGATGTTGATATTAAACATATAGTCTCATCCGTTTTTTGACAAGGTATCTAAAGAAGTAATGTTTTCTTTGCTACGTGGATTTAGAAAGATAAACAGAAAAAGGATTTTCGACCGTCATAATAAACATAGTAATCTGTTTGGGTTGCCATAAACAATTTGAAGGGGTCAAGAATATTACGGCGCGTCTAACATGTCAGGCAATTATAATAGAGTGGAGGCCATTTTTAAATCTGCGATATAAATTCATTGTTATTTTCACATTTTTAAAATTATGTTTAAATGCAGCTTCATAGATTCGAATAATCCAAAGTATATTTTCTACAATTTTGGACATTTACACATTCTTTAGGAAATCCAAACGGGTCTGTAGATTATTTTGAGAAGCAAGTAAACCTTTCAAACGACTACATTCATATTATAAAACACGATGGGTTGAGCAGCATGATTGTGTACAAATATTTAACGAATCTATATAAGAAGTAGGGAAAATGGTAAGATTTAATTTTGATTTATTTTTAAGAAGTTGAAATTTCAATGCCAAGAAGGGTTGGTACGCAAAAGTAGTGGTCAATTGTAATGAGTTGGAACTCCGAGTATTTCTATACAACTACATAATTTGTCCCATGTTTAGACAAACTAATATTAAATATGACAAGCAGATTTCAAGAAAAAAAAATAGTTGAACCATTATCAAGAATTATAATATTTGCATGTAAAGATTTTTTTTTAAATTTTATGACAAATATCTGAAATTGGATGTCTATCACTATGTGGAAAGCGAAAGATCCACGACCTAATCACATTTAATCCACTTCATGCGATTTTAGTATGTGACAAAAATCTATTTCCAAATAAAACAAGTGAAAAGCATTAAGTTCGGCCGAGTCGAACTTTGGATACACTCCACCATAGATATACTTGAAATGAAATTATAGGGAACATTAAAGTGGAACCTATACCCTCATTTTTATAAACCGATTATGTAAAGCATAATGTACACCAAATACAAATTTCAGCTTATGGCTAATAGGGGTGTATACACTTTGATACAGTGAAAATGTGCCTCATCGAAATATTGGTTCTAGAACCCATGTTTCTTTGGACCACGTCCGTTTCAGAAAATTTTGATTTCTTCCAACCTTAGTTCAAGTTCGAAGATGGGGAATATCGGTCCACTTCTTCTGGTACGTCCAACACAGCGGCTAGGCCTAGGCCTAAATGCGTGGAAAAAATCGGATAACTATTTCAATATAAACAAGTGAAAAAGCGTTAAGTTCTGCCGGGCTGAATTTTGTATACCCTCCACCATAGATATACATGACACGAAAATATAGGGAACATAACAAAAAGTGGACCTATACGCACATTTTTATAAACCAATTATGTAAATCATAATGTACACCAAATACAAATTTCAGCTTTGATACAGTGAAAATATGCCTCATCGAAATATTGATTCTAGACCCCATGTTTCTTTGGACCAAATCCGTTTTAGTAAATTTTGATTTCTTCCAAACTTAGTTCAAGTTCAAATATGGGGAATATCGATCCACTCCTTCTGGCACGTCCAACACAGGGGCTAGGCCTAGGCCTAAATGCACGGAACAAATCGGATAACTATTTCCATATAAACCAGTAAGGTTTACCACTATGCGTATATTAAACAGGAGTATTATAATGAAATTTTATGAAATAAAATACGTGATATTTATCTAAATATGAAACGACATAGACCTATCCATAAACATGTCATTCGTTTATTACAATGGGACAAAAGTATGTAAATCGAATAAATAGCAATAGGTTATCCGTTGGGCTATGTCTGTACTTCAAGAAAACGCAACTACGTTATTCTATGCTCAATTTTGTACTTTGTGCCAAATTTGATGTCAATCTGACAAACATAAGAAAATTTCGTGCAAATCGAAAGATATATGTGCAACTTTGGTGCAACATTAACATGAAATCGGACGAAACTATATATGGGAGCTATATCTAAATCTGGAACGGTTTTCACGAAACTTGGCAGACATCACTCTAGGCTCAATTTAGTACGTTATGTCAAATTTCGTGCAAATCGGAAAGATATATAGGGACATTGGTGCACCATTTACATGAAATCGGATGAAACTATATATGGGAGCTATATCTAAATTGGGGCCGATTTTAACGATACTTGGCAGACATCATTCAAGGCTCAATTCAGTCCGTTATACCAAATTTCGTGGAAATCGAAGTATATATAGGGACTTTGGTGCAAAATTCACCTTAAATCGGACGAAAATATATATGGGAGCTATATCTAAATCTGAACCGATTTTTCCCAATTTCATCCAAATCGGATTATAAATGCAACCTGTACTTTGTTTAAAATTGAACACCAACAAATGGACAGACGGACGGACAGACATGCATAAATCGACTCAGAAAGTGATTCTATGCATACTCTCAAAAGGAAATATGGATCTATCTAGTTTCCTTTTGCCTGTTACAAACATATGCACAAAGACACAAAGAGGGTTATATGGGGACTACCCCAAAAAGGGGGCGAATATTAATAACACTGTGCTACAAAATAACAAAAATTTCTTTTCATGGGTTCTAATGTGCCAATTCTGTTTAGTTGGAGTCCCTCGACCACGAAAATATGGATGACTTATAAAAACGGATGACTTATACACATTTTTGTATTGATTCTATGCATATTCTTTAAAGGAAATATGGGTCTGTATCGTTTCCTGTTACAAACCGTTATGTTTGTAACAGACAAAAGGAAACGAGATAGACCCATAGTTCCTTTAGAGAATATGCATAGAATCAATACAAATATGTGTATAAGTCATGCATTTTTAACCGATTTTTTTGATTTTTATCATTTTCGAAAGCTAATTGATTTTTTTCCCGTAATATAATAAAACTTATATGGCTTGATACATAATTTCATCCTACAGTCCGAAGAAAAATAAATTTTGTCATTTTATGCGTATTTTTTCACATTTCAACCGCTGCAACTCAGCCAATCCTCAACCGATTTACCAAATATATATCTTGTTTGAAAGGAAAAATTGTACGCTTCGAAGGAAAAAAAAGAATAATATAAATCCGTTATACATTAAATAAGTTATTCAAGTTTCAAATGGAAAATCCATGAAACCACGTTTTTCTCTATATTTACCGTTATAAAATTAATTTTCGAAGTGACCCAGAAAAACCAAAGGTATTTTTGTGGTCCAGGGACTCCAACTAAACAAAACTGGTACATTAGAACCCCTGAAAAATTTTCGTGTCGCACAGTGTAATTTTTGGTAGGGAGAATTGTTACCATATACGAATACAAAATACCAAATTGCAGCAAATTCGGTTGAAAAACGCACTCAAGAACTCCAAAATACCGAAAATTGGGGGTACCCTTATATGGGGGCTATTTGAAAAAATAGACCTATATTCATAATTTTTTGTGGAGAGATTTGGTACCTATTATGAATTCAAAATATTAAATTACAATCAATTCGGCGAAAAAAATCAATCAAAACCCCTATAATACAGATAATTAGGAGGTACCGAAAATTAGGGGATATACGAAAAAATTGACATATATTCATAATTTTTGTGGAGAGATTTGGTGTCTATTAAGAACTCAAAACACTAAATTACAGCCAATTCGGCGAAAAAAATCGATCAAAACCCCACAACACAGAAAATTAAGAAGAACCCTTACATGGGGGGGGGGGGGTGTACCAGAAATAGCGGACCGATATTTATAATTTTTAGTGGAGATATTTGGTACCCAATAAGAACCCAATGTATAAAATTGCAGCGAATTCGGTTGAAAAACGCGCTCAAAACTGCAAAATACCGAAACGTATACGTATAAAGCCCATCTTCCAACTTGACCTGCCTGCAGACAAAAGACGACTCTATGCAAAATTTTGGCCATCTATCTCAATGCGTTTAGACGCTAGAGTGATTACAACAGACATACAGACGGACATGGCTATATCGTAATAGAATTTTACGCTGATCAAGAATATATATACTTTATAGGGTCGGAAATGATTATTTTGATGAGTTACAGACGGAAAACAAAATTAATATACCCTCCATACTATGGTGGAGTGTATAAAAATATTGTTAAAAATTTTAATAGTAATACCAGTAACCACAGCATCAGCTGAAAGAGGGATTTCCACCCCACGTTGAGTAAAAAAGTAGCTGAAAATCAAATATAAAGTCCACGTTCTTCTATCTGTGCATAAATCTGTAGTAAATACTGATCACAACTAGTGAAGTGAAAGTGCTTCAAGTCTTCTAATAGAAAGATATGTGTTGTTCTGTTTCGGATTTAATTTAGTTTCATAGTGGTTTTTATTATTCAATTTTTGTTAGCTTTTAGATATTTCTTTCAGAACATAGCATTTTTCTGTACAATAGGTTAACTTATTTTAGGTTTAGATAATTTATTCTAGGTTTAATATTGCAATTTCTTCATTTGATTTCAGTTTTAGTTAGAACATTTTAGGTTTAAGTTTTAAAGTGTTAGTTCTTGTATTTCACTTCAAGTTTAGTTTGTTTTTATATTTCATTTCGATTTTAGCTAACAAAAATTTTAGGTATAAGTTTTAATGCATTTGTTTTTAGGTTTTAATTAAATTTTTATTAGAATAGGTTTAGGTATAAGTTTTAAATTCGTTGTTGTTGCAGAAATTCATGTTTTAAGTGATTCAATTTAGGTTAAGTCTTAACTTAGGATAATATATATTTAGGATCAATTAAAAAACCGAAACGAAACTCGCCCTTACCAAATTTGCATTGTCACAGCAAACCAGTTTGAGCTGTAACAATGCCTATTTACTGGAATCCAACATTGGAATTTACCGATGGCTATATAAACATATGTGTGTTGGTGTGCGAAAATTACATTGTTTATGTGTGTATTTTCACAATGCCGCACATGTATATATAGCCGCCGGCAAAAAAATCACCACCAACTTTGGTCTTTTTGTGACGGTACTCCAATGCCGGATGTAAAAATTTGTTCGCCGATAAAAATCCGGACGACAGCTGTGTGCTGTTTCTTTTATTATGTTTCTAAACATTTATGGACCCCGCGTAACAAGTGTAATTAAAATACAAAAAAAAAAATATTATACTTAGGTCCGGGTCATATTTTAAATGGGTCCAGCGAACACGTATCCCAGCTTCGTGCGATACGCCAAAACGTCGCCAACGCCTGTGGCTGAGCACCCCTCCTTCCGAATTGCCGAGTACGTGTCGGCCCCCAGTTCAACGTCAATCGGTTTATTACCTCTGGGGTCGGGATTAGCCAGCTCATCGTTGTTATAGTTGACCGTGGGGTCCTCCAAAATCGGGTCCGAGTATATCCTTCTGGAGAGGTCGTCGATTATAAGGGCGTTTACCTAGAGGGACCAGGTACTAGTGGGTCGTCGGGGCAGTACCGTGAAGCTTGTGAAACGCTCCCCTTGGTACGTCCGTGCCGGCAGGCCCATTCGACGGAAAGCGGCGTAGGATGCCTTGGACATTGTCGCAGACTAGCTGATGATGGCTCTAACAATATTGAATCCCGCGATCCCGTCAACCCGTTGACGCACCATTGCTGTTGGCACAAACACAAGGTCCCAGGCGAAGGCGGGTTCGGTGGCAACCTCGATATTTAGTGGCCTCTCCTCGAGTTGCAATGCCCCGTGCAGCAGAGTATTGTGCCGATTCTGATATCTACAGCAACTGGTTAATGAAGCACAGTCAGGCGCCAGGTGGTTCCTCGCGAGGCAGTTTCGACAGTAACCCCGGCGCTCTACTGTTTCATATCGTTGGAAGGGGTCGGGTCGCAAAGCCGGGAGCAGGCACTGAGGGCGTGAATCTCCTAGCATAAGCCGCAAGAGTGCTGCCAATGACTGGGTCTGTCGCGGTGCTGAGGCTGCCTAGCATTGGACCTACTCCGTGGTCTTCGATCATTGGAACGGGACTGGGTGGGCTGTCTACGGGCTGGGCTGGGGCTGCGTTCTGCCAATCGCCAATCCTGGTTTGGAAAGTAGGCGGTCATATCTGAAAGAAAAAAAAGATGCGAGTACAACGTTCTTCTTCCCCGTGAAGTCCGACTAGTCAGTCGGAGAACAATTTAACTATTTTGTGATGGGCCTGCTTATGTTGCCACCAACAGTCCGAATGTCTACAACACTCGTGTTTTGGTCCATTCCTGGGTCCGTTTTCTGAATGCGACCTAACTTCCATTCATGAGGAGCTAACCTATCGTCTTTTACTACCACTAAGTCCCCTTCTTTATCGTTATCCTTCTCGTACTTCCATTTAGTCCGTCTGTGAAGCTCATAAGGATACTCTAATTTCCACCGGTTGCAAAAATACTGCGATATAACCTTGTGTCGCTTCCAACGGTTAACTAAACTAATGTCCGTATCTGAAATGTCAGGTTCGGGTGGAGTAAGGATAGATCTGCCTATAAGAAAGTGACCCGGGGTCAGAGGCGAAAAATAGTTGGGGTCCTCCCTAGACGGACTTAAGGGTCTTGAGTTTAAGCAGGCTTCAATTCGTGTCAGAATTGTAGCAAACTCTTCGAACGTAAAATTCATTTTTGGAATACATTTGCGTAAATGAGTTTTGAAAGATTTAACTCCGGCCTCCCACAGACCCCCCATATGAGGTGCACCAGGGGGGATGAACTTGCAATTGGGATCTTGATGATAATGCTTTGTGATCATATTGGTCTGTAAATTTTTCATAAACGCTAATCGATCCCGCTTTAACAGATCGACGGCTCCAACAAAGTTTGTTCCGTTGTCAGAGTAGATAGTCGACGGGCATCCGCGTCTGCTAAAAAAACTTGAGAAGGCGGCCAGAAATGCATAGGATGACAAGTCGCTTGCTGGTTCCAGATGTATGGCCTTTGTAGCGAAGCACACAAAAAGGCGCACGTACCCTTTTGTAAAATTCTTAATGTTGAACGGCCCAGCAAAAACTACTCCAGTATTTGTGAAGGGTCTGGATAAATGGGTTCGTTCTGGCGGAAGGGAGGCCCTTATTTGTTCCTGAGTTCGCTTTTTATGGATTATGCATATCTTGCAGTTTCGTATAGTTTTTTGACCAACGACGGGAGACCGAATATCCAGAATTCGTCCCATAGCACTCGAGTCATTAACTGGTTACCCCCGTGTAGGGTAATAGTTGGGGTCCTCCCTAGACGGACTTAAGGGTCTTGAGTTTAAGCAGGCTTCAATTCGTGTCAGAATTGTAGCAAACTCTTCGAACGTAAAATTCATTTTTGGAATACATTTGCGTAAATGAGTTTTGAAAGATTTAACTCCGGCCTCCCACAGACCCCCCATATGAGGTGCACCAGGGGGGATGAACTTGCAATTGGGATCTTGATGATAATGCTTTGTGATCATATTGGTCTGTAAATTTTTCATAAACGCTAATCGATCCCGCTTTAACAGATCGACGGCTCCAACAAAGTTTGTTCCGTTGTCAGAGTAGATAGTCGACGGGCATCCGCGTCTGCTAAAAAAACTTGAGAAGGCGGCCAGAAATGCATAGGATGACAAGTCGCTTGCTGGTTCCAGATGGTTCCAGTATGGCCTTTGTAGCGAAGCACACAAAAAGGCGCACGTACCCTTTTGTAAAATTCTTGATGTTGAACGGCCCAGCAAAAACTACTCCAGTATTTGTGAAGGGTCTGGATAAATGGGTTCGTTCTGGCGGAAGGGAGGCCCTTATTTGTTCCTGAGTTCGCTTTTTATGGATTATGCATATCTTGCAGTTTCGTATAGTTTTTTGACCAACGACGGGATATAATATCCAGAATTCGTCCCATAGCACTCGAGTCATTAATTGGTTACCCCCGTGTAGGGTAACTTGGTGAGTGAGGTCTACAAGTAGTTCGCTAAGTATTGCTCCGTGAGGTAATAATATAGAGTGTCGTTCACCGTACGTGAGCGCAGTTGATTGTACAAATCTGCCATTTGAACGCATAACTCCTTTTGAGTCCAAAAATGGGTTAAGTGTCAAAAGTGGGCTGGATGGAGAAATTCGGGTCTCATTTTCCAATGATTTATATTCTTCGGGACAAAAGAACTTCTGCGTTCAAATTATGCTAGCCCGTTTTCCATCCTGAACTTCAGGTACCGAAAGATCTGTCGACGATGTTCGCAAATGTTGCCTGTTTTCCCCAGAGTTTTTCCAAAATCTTAACGCGTATGCATGGGTCCGATATACTCTGGATACTCTGGAGTGGGTCATCCTTTTCTTGAAATAGGGTCAAGGCTTTTACTGTTTTTGCTTCCAAACTCATGTCCTCATGAACTTGATACGATGTCCACCTAGCCTTGGGTAATTTAAGCCATTGGGGTCCATACCACCAGAGTTCCTGAGTCTTTAAATCCAGAGGTGAACATCCTCGACTCGCAATGTCGGCTGGGTTGCTTTCGGAATCAACATGTCTCCAATTTTCTTGGCCAACAATCTCCGAAATTCTATTTCCCACGAAGGCATTCCAGTGGCAAGGAGTCTTTTTCAGCCATGTTGAATCCTTCCAAAATTGTGTCGAGTATGATGTGATTTGAAGGTTTTTTATAACGGATGCGGCTAATTTGTCGCTCCGCATAATTCTAGGCGCGGAATTGGCAGTTTCTTGATTGGTGCAACACGGGTCTTGACGGCCAATAGAAATGTATGAGTGCTATAATCTTTGTTTTCGATTCGAATATATAAAGTAGCTCCGTATGCGTTTTCGAAGCATCGCAAAATCCGTGTATTTCCACGGAAACATCTGCAGGGAATCTTATCCATCTTGGAACCTTCAGAAATTCGATTTCTTTCGCATGGTAGCAAACGGGATACTGTTACAGCTACATGGTAGCTGTTTGGATCTGCAAATTTATTGCGCTCAGTACCTTTTTGTAGGCGTCCATTGCCTCCATATAATGTTTCCTTAACTCGTTCTTGTCGATGGATTTCTCTTCCTTATCCGGAGTATGGTCTCGGAATTCCAAGTAAGCCCTCCTAACCTGGTCCCATGTGGAGTTTAATTCCATCCCAGTAGTTTCCAGCGTATGTATAGTGTCATACGGGTTCGTAATTGAAAATATAGAAATATAATCCTGAAGGTCATTGACGCAATTGGCGAATTTATCGAACAAAGTTTTGTCCATTTTAAAGTTTGGGCTTGAGTCTTTTCAAAAAATTTTTGATTTATGTCAAAAATGAGAAAGTAGCCCAACGAAAAGGACTAAATTCGTAAAGAAGTTAAATTTTAGTGAAATTTTGATTTGCTAAATTTCGAAAATTGTGTCCTTCGAATCTTTGGCGAGAGTAACCGCTGAATTCGGCTGTGTCAATATCCTGAAGGAAACGGTTGTATCAACCAAAGCCAAGAAATTAAAAAAAAAACAATATTTCCCGATGGCGCCGTTAAATGCTGAACAAATTTTGTTTGGAAGTAGGCGAGTATGTTAAACAAAATAAAAAAATATTTTTTCCAAAAACAAAGCAATGATTCACCAGCAAAATATATCAGCGATAAAAGCTCGAAATTATTTGGGTCACAGAAAAAAATTCTTTCGAGATCTTCAAAGCTACGGAGGCTTTGACAGATGCAAAACAATTTAAAAAAGCTGGAAAATAAAGATTATTGGTTATGCAGAAGGAAATTGGTTATGCAAGAAGGACATCAGTTCGATGTCCTGGTTATAAAAATCTTCAATAAAAATAAATAAAAATTTTATGTATATGATGTCTGTCCACCAGACGAGTTTTTTTTTTCTCAAAAGTTTGTGTCAAAAGTAATTTAAGAAATTTTAGGGTTTTAAACTTGTATGTGTATGTCTGTCCACCAGACGAGGTTTTTTTCGAAAAAAATGTCTCAAAAAATAATTCCAAAATGTTAGGGTTATAAATTTGCATGTGAATGTGTCTATGCACCAGACGACTTGTTCAAAAAAAACTTTTTCCAAAAAAAGTTTCAAAATTTTAGGGTTATATTGGAACGTATGTGTGTCTGTCTGTCGTGAGGGAAGAAAATTTCAAACAAGTACTCACTTTGGGTCTGGGTTTTAGCTCCTTAGTTTTAGTCCTGGTTGTCAGGGTCGATGTCCGTCCGCTTCGGGCTGATTTTCCTTTGGTGTGCTTTGTAGTTGTGTTATTGATGTGTAGTCACTTTGAGTTTTTTTGTATTTGTTGCTTTTTTTCTTTTTGTTTTTTTTTTCAGTATGCTCAAAAGTTGTTGTTATTGTTATTGTTTTTTGTGTTTTAAAATTTTTTGTTGTTTCGCAAAAAATATTATAAAAAAAGAAAAAATTTAACTTATATAAAAATACATGTATATATATATATATGTCCAGAGACAGTTTTGGGGACAGCAAAATAATTAGAATTTGAATGGATTTTATAATAGTACTTTCTTCAATATACAGGTCTAACTCGATTTCGAGTCAACATTTTTAATTGCTAGGCTTGTGGGGCCCTTGATATATCTTGTGACATATTTGGGAACATTATATACGTTGTGGTAATTTTGAACCATTGTCCTTCAAACATTCACAACGTATAAGATCAAATGGGTTGCCACCAAATTGTTAAATTTATGTAGCATTGCGTCATTTTATTATCGGCGTTGATAGAAAACGAATCAGGCGCTGAGAAAATTAGACAAACAGCTGACAAACTGAACTAGTCTGGTTCTAGTTCACATCGTTCCTTTCTCGGAAATGAATTGAACTCGTTTGTTTTATCAAAACACAACACAACATTTTACAAACATTTATAAAATAAATTCAATTAAAACTAGTCCGCAGGTGTTGAAGCAAAATAAAATACCCTACAATGGCATTACCCAGGAAGCTGGTGAAATAATGATAACCTTTCCCTACCGTTATCACGCTGGTTTTAATCATGGCTTCAATGGAACCGAATCTACAAATTTTGCATTGAAACGTTGGATTGAATATGGCAAAAGAGCTTCAATATGTCACTGCCGCAAGGACATGGTGAAAATCTCAATGGAAACGTTTGTGAAACGTTTTCAGCCGATAATTGGTTGAGAGGTGTTGACTACGGTTGTCATCCAGAGTACCCGGACAAAATTTGTCCAGCGCCACCACCCACCATTAATGAATATACATATTTGAAGAGAAAATCCTCCGAATGTTCAGAAAGTTCACAGCAAAAACGTGGTTGTTCCCTAGCTTTGCGGGATGATGCGACAATTTCAAATACTTTGGAAATGGAAAACTCACTCGACGATGGTGGTATGCACTCGGAACACCATTTATTGAAAAAAGTCCCTACCTTAAAGCTGCATAAAATCAATGTAGATTCCAATGATTCACCACAAAGTACTGGTGGTGGTGGTGTTATATAAAAGTCCATTGACTATAATGCTACTGTGGCTGTACAAATTCAACTTATATGGAATGCGTTGCCATGTCCGACAGTTGGAAAAAATCTTCTCACTAATGGTATTATAAAAAATACCAAACGTATGCGTTTTCAAACTAAAACCATACTCTTGAGTCTTTATTATACCCTTCACCACACTGTGGTATAGGGTATTATGTCTTTGTGCATATGTTTGTAACAGGCAAAAATAATCGAGATAGACCCATGGTTCCTTTTGAGAATATGCATAGAATCACTTTCTGAGTCGATTTATGCATGTCCGTCCGTCTGTCTGTCCATGTTAAATTGTAAACAAAGTACAGGTCGCATTTATGATCCGAATTGGATGAAATTTGGCATAAGTCACTTATTTGGCCCAAGGACGAACCCTATTGAAATTGGGAAAAATCGGTTCAGATTTAGATATAGCTCCCATATATATATTTAACCGATTTAATGTAAACGGTCCCTATATATCTTTCGATTTGCACGAAATTTGGTACAGCCTAATCATTTAGGTCTAGAATGATGTCTGCCAAGTTTCGTGAAAATCGGTCCAGATTTAGATATAGCTCCCATATATAGTTTCGTCCGATTTCATGTAAATGGTGTACCAAAATCCCTATATATCCTTCGATTTGCACGAAATTTGGCATAACGTACTGAAGTGAGCCTAGAGTGGTGTCTGCCAAGTTTTGAGAAAATCGGTTCAGATTTAGATATACCTCCCATATATAGTTTCGTCCGATTTCATGTAAATGGTGCCCCAAAGTCCCTATATATCTTTCGATTTGCACGAAATTTGGCACAACGTACTGAATTGAGCCTAGTGTGATGTCTGCCAAGTTTTGAGAAAATCGGTTCAGATTTAGCTATACCTCCCATATATAGTTTCGTCCGATTTCATGTAAATGGTGCCCCAAAGTCCCTATATATCTTTCGATTTGCACGAAATTTGGCATATCGTTCTGAATTAAGCCTAGAGTGATGTCTGCCAAGTTTCGAGAAAATCGGTCCAGATTTAGAGATAGCTTCCATATATAGTTTCGTCCGATTTCATGTAAATGGTGCCCCAAAGTCCCTATATATCATTCGATTTGCACAAAATAACGTACTGAATTGAGCCTAGAGTGATGTCTGCCTTGTTTCATGAAAATCGGTCCAGATTTAGATATAGTTCCCTTTTATTATATATTGATTTTAAGTAATTGATGCACCAAGGAACCAATAGGCTGATAGGAACAAAACGTTCTGAAATTAGTATAACCTAACCTGTGACAAATTTGTTTGAAATCGCTTAATATTTGGATAGAGCTTCCATATATATATTTTCGACCGATTTCAAGTAAATTGACATCAAATTTTGCACAACGTACAAAATTGAGCATAGAATTACGTAGTTGCGTTTTGTAGAAGTACAGACATAGCCCAACGGATGACCTATTTATATTTGTTTGAAGTCGATTTACATACTTTATGGATAGATCTAGGTAGAGTCACATTTAGATAAATATCACATATTTTATTTCATCCAATTTCATGTTAATAGTCCTGTTTAATATACCCATAGTGGTGAAGGGTATCATAAAGTCGGACCCGTCCGACTTTACTACTTTCCTTACTGGTTTTTTGTTATATATTTGTGTGAATTAATTAATGTTCTTTAGTTTTTGTATAAATCGGAGAACTTTATTTTGATATATTATTAAAATAAATGTTGAGAAATAATCAAAAAATTTGTTTGCAAATTCACAAGTTTTTCTCTTGTGTATGAATACAGAAAAACATCCCCTATTTATTATACCCTTCACCACACTGTGGTACAGGGTATTATGTCTTTGTGCATATGTTTGTAACAGACAAAAGGAAAGGAGATAGACACATGGTTCCTTTTGAGGATAGGCATGGATCACTTTCTGAGTCGATTTATGCATGTCCGTCCGTCCTTCTGTAGATGTTAAATTGTAAACAAAGTACAGGTCGCATTTATGATCCGATTTGGATGATATTTGGCACAAGTCACTTATTTGGTCCAAAAACAAACCCTATTGAAATTGGGAAAAATCGGTCCAGATTTAGATATAGCTCCCATATATAGTTTCGTCCGATTTCATGTAAATGGTGTACCAAAATCCCTATATATCCTTCGATTTGCACGAAATTTGGCATAACGTACTGAAGTGAGCCTAGAGTGATGTCTGCCAAGTTTTGAGAAAATCGGTCCAGATTTAGATATAGGTCCCATATATAGTTTCGTCCGATTTAAGGTAAATGGTGCACCAAAGTCCCTATATATCATTCCATTTGCACGAAATTTATATATAGTATATAGTAGGCATATAGTACTGAATTAGGTCCAGAATGATGTGTGCTAAGTTTCGTGAAAATCGGTTCAGATTTAGATAAATCTCCCATATATAGTTTCGTCCGATTCTATGTAAATGGGGCACCAAAGTTCCTATATACCTTTCGATTTGCATGAAATTTGGCACAGCGCACTGAATTAAGACTAGAATGATGTACGCTAAGTTTCGTGAAAATCGGTTCAGATTTAGATATAGCTCCAATATATATTTTCGTCCGATTTAAGGTAAATGGGGCACCAAAGTCCCTATATATTTGTCCATTTGCACGAAATTTGGCATAGGCTACTGAATTGGGTCCAGAATGATGTGTGCTAAGTTTCGTGAAAATAGGTTAAGATTTAGATATAGCTCCAATATATATTTTCGTCAGATTTAATGTAAATTGTGCACTAAAGAACCATAGCTAGGCTGATTGGCTACTGAAATTAATATAAATTAATCTCTAGATATAGCATAGCTTCCATAGCTTCATTGATATTACATTTTAAACAGTGAAGCATACCAAATAGCGTGCGTAAAGTTTGCTTCAAGTTAGTCGGTTTACTTGATGTTAGTCGGTTTACTTACAGATAAAGATCGTCATATCTCGACTAGCTGAGTCGATCTAGACATGTGTGGCCGTCCGTCCGTCTGTCCATTATAATTTGTAAACACGATAAAGGCCACAGTTATGGACCAATCTTCACGAAATTTTGCATGTAGGATGGGTTCTTCTGGCCAATGAAGATCCCTATGGTTTTTGGTAAAGATCAGTTGATATTAAGGGGATGAAATGGACCAAACACTTTATTTTTGTCGGTTTTCTGGTCGCTTCACAAAACATTGCGAATTTTTACACGGAGAATGGGATCGGGGCAAAGAATAAACATGCCAGTTTTGATAAAGATCGGTCAATATTTAGCGGGTCAAATAGACCCTGACTTTTGTGTGAAAAATGACAAAATTTGTGTTCTTTTGCGATTAGAGTGGTTGACCTTTAAATTTATACCAATTATATTATCGTATGTACTCGGATGCGGGTGTTACACTTAATTATTAACAGGTGCTTAGGTATTCAAATATTATTTAGTAAACCATTACCACACTGGAGGGCGGAAATATAGGGGTGATCGCTTTGAAATGCTCCATGAGGTTGCAGTTATGGTCAAGGACAACGCCTTTAATTTTCGGTGATGATCAGATAATAATTTTGGGCTGAAGTGGACCAAAAACTTATTTTTTTGTGTTTTTACGAGTCGATTTGTAGGCCACAGGCCGAATAGCACAACACAACCCACGGTGAAGGGAATCTGGACAAGCACTTAGAAGGGCTGTACTGAATATTTGTTTACCTCTAGTCGGCCAAGAGGGTGCAAATATTGCGAAATATTGCTCAAGCTCAGAATATAGAACTACAGGAATTCAAATTTTCGTTGAAGTTGTGTAGGGTATCATATGGTCGGCCCCGTTCGACTATACTGCTCGGCTCACTGGTTTTTAATCTATTTTTTTTTACTTATGGCTAATAGCCTAGACAGACGACGGCCTTAATTTGAATTAACAGCCTTAATTCAAATTAACTTGTACATTATCCTCATTTTTAATGCACAAAATCAATCTGAATTTATACTGAATTAACCAATTTCAATATGGCAATGCTGTCGAAAATCAATTAATTGTTGTCAAATTTGTTTACGTGTACAAAAATAAAAATTATAAATAAAGGCAAATTTCAACATTCTTTCAAATTGGGAGCTGTTTTGTAACATCCAAGCTGCTATTCTTCCTTTATGCCATGTATATATTCTTAAAGATCCAATCCCGAAAAATATTGGGAACGAATGCCAACATCTTCAACATCTACATACAGACAAACAATTGTTTTGAATCAAAAAAATTGTTTTGTAAATGCAGAAACTCTCGTCTGTCAGGGGTAAATATTAATTCAAATTAAGAATTTTTTAATGCAAATTAAGGCTGTCGTCTGTCTATGGTATAAAATATCCTCCGTCACCTCAAAATTTTTATTTCCGCCTCAAAAAAAATCTTCCCAAAAAAATAAAAACACAAAATTATTAAGTTTATGGCAATAAATAAATTAATTATACAACAACAAAAAAATATATAAAATGTTTTATTATTATTAATTGGGTACTAATAAACCGATTGGATTATTAGGATTCGAGAAATGCGTTTAAGAATCACTATTGCCGTCACTTGATGCTGACTCAATTAATCGGCTATATCTTCAAGAGTAGATCGGAATAACAAAAAATATGACACCGAGAATGGGGGGCTTTGGTGCACCTTTTACATAAAATCTGACAAAACTATATATGAGAGCTATATAAAATCTGAATCGATTTTCTCGAAACTTAGCACATATCATTCTGGACCTAATTCACTACCCGGTGCCAAATTTCGTGCAAATCGAAATATATGAAGGGACTTTGATTTTCTTTTCGCGGTCTTCAAAGTCTCTTTATAGTATCCAGATTTTTATTAAGTTGATTGAAATAAGTAGTGAATATATTTTCATTTATAATTTTGTTTTTTAATTTTTTGGTTCAACATTACAACAACATTTTTGACATTTATTTGTCCAACAGCTGGGCCGATGCGGCTATCTTATTAAATATACCTTGGTCAAGTCTTTACGTTTCTATGTCTTTGATGTTTGCAAATGGCAAATCAAAATTAAAAATGTTCCAACTGCTACAAAGGAGGACGAAGAAAAACTTGCCAATAACGAAGGTACTTGAAGTGAAGTCAAAGACATACAATCGTAAAGACTTGACAAGACGCATTTTCCAATATTAGTGTCAAATTTGTGGCTACACATTTTAATGGAAAATGCACTTTTTGATGTTCTCTCACCAAAAAATACTTAACAAAATACATGGCATTGTCACCTCATTCCCTCGCAAAGGTCTGGAGATTTGGGTTAAACGTGAACCCATACCCGGTGAATCACCAAAAATGTTTGGCCGTCATTTTCAAGCTGATGATAAGTTGGCGAAGGTCTCGATGCTTGCAAGGATTACTTCCGTGATGATTTAATTAAGGCTGATTGGGCTCTAATGGTTGAACTGAAGTAACTTTTCCAAATTTTATAAATTGTTTATAAATTTTTAATTTGTTTGCAATATGTTTATTTCCTGCTGATGTGGATGCCTGAAAATTATGATACGTATTCAAATAATGACCCATGAATACCAAAAGAACAATGCTTTCAGGGTATGTCAGGGTATTATAGTTTTGTGCAGCCCCAAGAGTTTGTAACGCCGCGACGTGTTGGTCCTAGACCCACCGTTAAGTATACCGATCGTCATATCTCGACTAGCTGAGTCGATCTAGACATGTGTGGCCGTCCGTCCGTCTGTCCATTATAATTTGTAAACACGATAAAGGCCACAGTTATGGACCAATCTTCACGAAATTTTGCATGTAGGATGGGTTCTTCTGGCCAATGAAGATCCCTATGGTTTTTGGTAAAGATCAGTTGATATTAAGGGGATGAAATGGACCAAACACTTTATTTTTGTCGGTTTTCTGGTCGCTTCACAAAACATTGCGAATTTTTACACGGAGAATGGGATCGGGGCAAAGAATAAACATGCCAGTTTTGATAAAGATCGGTCAATATTTAGCGGGTCAAATAGACCCTGACTTTTGTGTGAAAAATGACAAAATTTGTGTTCTATTGCGATTAGAGTGGTTGACCTTTAAATTTATACCAATTATATTATCGTATGTACTCGGATGCGGGAGTTACACTTAATTATTAACAGGTGCTTAGGTATTCAAATATTATTTAGTAAACCATTACCACACTGGAGGGCGGAAATATAGGGGTGATCGCTTTGAAATGCTCCATGAGGTTGCAGTTATGGTCAAGGACAACGCCTTTAATTTTCGGTGATGATCAGATAATAATTTTGGGCTGAAGTGGACCAAAAACTTATTTTTTTGTGTTTTTACGAGTCGATTTGTAGGCCACAGGCCGAATAGCACAACACAACCCACGGTGAAGGGAATCTAGACAAGCACTTAGAAGGGCTGTACTGAATATTTGTTTACCTCTAGTCGGCCAAGAGGGTGCAAATATTGCGAAATATTGCTCAAGCTCAGAATATAGAACTACAGGAATTCAAATTTTCGTTGAAGTTGTGTAGGGTATCATATGGTCGGCCCCGTTCGACTATACTGCTCGGCTCACTGGTTTTTAATCTATTTTTTTTTACTTATGGCTAAAATATCCTCCGTCACTTCAAAATTTTTATTTCCGCCTCAAAAAAAATCTTCCCAAAAAAATAAAAACACAAAATTATTAAGTTTATGGCAATAAATAAATTAATTATACAACAACAAAAAAATATAAAAAATGTTTTATTATTATTAATTGGGTACTAATAAACCGATTGGATTATTAGGATTCGAGAAATGCGTTTAAGAATCACTATTGCCGTCACTTGATGCTGACTCAATTAATCGGCTATATCTTCAAGAGTAGATCGGAATAACAAAAAATATGACACCGAGAATGGGGGCCTTTGGTGCACCTTTTACATAAAATCTGACAAAACTATATATGAGAGCTATATAAAATCTGAATCGATTTTCTCGAAACTTAGCACATATCATTCTGGACCTGAAATAAGTAGTGAATATATTTTCATTTATAATTTTGTTTTTTAATTTTTTGGTTCAACATTACAACAACATTTTTGACAACATTTATTAGGACATGCGTTTTATTTGTCCAATCAGCTGGGCCGATGCGGCTACCTTATTAAATATACCTTGGTCAAGAATCCCAGAGTTTTATTAAGTTGATTGAAATAAGTAGTGAATCTTTACGTTTCTATGTCTTTGATGTTTGCAAATGGCAAATCAAAATTAAAAATGTTCCAACTGCTACAAAGGAGGACGAAGAAAAACTTGCCAATAACGAAGGTACTTGAAGTGAAGTCAAAGACATACAATCGTAAAGACTTGACAAGACGCATTTTCCAATATTAGTGTCAAATTTGTGGCTACACATTTTAATGGAAAATGCACTTTTTGATGTTCTCTCACCAAAAAATACTTAACAAAATACTTGGCATTGTCACCTCATTCCCTCGCAAAGGTCTGGAGATTTGGGTTAAACGTGAACCCATACCCGGTGAATCACCAAAAATGTTTGGCCGTCATTTTCAAGCTGATGATAAGTTGGCGAAGG
>NW_026879199.1:0-26473 GCF_032173495.1 Musca vetustissima
TAACTTGCCACGAAATCGATACTTGACACTCGCTGCCTTAGCCAATACTGGGATACATAATATTGCATCATAGCGAACGATAATAAGTTTCGTGTCAAAATTAATTAATTTATGTAATCGGAAACCATTCTTATGACTCACACATCTGTAATATTTATTAAATGTTACACGGATTATTATTCAGAAGGTCGTCGTATGATGAAGGGTAGTTTAATCCTATTACTTTCTTGGTAATAATTCGAAATATTGAAAAAAAATGAAGAATGAAATCTGAAGGAATTCTTTATGTAAATAATTTTGTTAAAATATTATTTATTAGTTATTAACATAAACATTGAAAATTCATTTGTAACCACAACATGAGAAAAAATATGTTTTGAATTTTAAGATTGAATTGAAGTTCTGACTGATATTGGATGAAATCATAAACATGTAAAAATTTCGGCCGACGTTTTTATAATCTCCACCATGAGGATGACAATCAACATATCTAAAATTAATATGTGCTCCTAGGAGAAAACTCCAATTATCATAGGGCCTTGGACCTACCGAAAAATACGTGGGAAATGAAATGGTATGGAGCTATAATAAAATGGAGATCAATATTGATATTTTTTGGTAGTGAGATTTGCCAGACAATAAGAATACCAAATTACAAATACCCAATTTTTCTAGAATACCGAATACTGGGCATACTGTTATATGGAGGATACCCTAAAAATTCAGAATTTTTTTCTTGTGTTTTGTTAGGTTTTTCATACTTAACAAAACACCTTAAAATCAAACATTGAACTCTTCAATTTCTAAGTAAAACAAACAAAATCAACTCCAATGCACTTACTTTTGCACATTTGAAAAAAATGCAAAATTTATTTATACCGAAGTTCTATATATGTTAAGGTGCCATTTATAAAATTTGCTAAACTTTCAACCAATTTCAGCACAATTTAGTTTGAAATATTCTCCGATCTAATTTCCGATCCTATAAAATATATTTATTCTTGATCAATGTAAAATTTTATTATATAGTTGTTATTGGGTACTAAATTTCTCCACTAAAAAGTATAAATATATGTAATTTTTTAGAATATACTCCATATAAGGATGCCCCCCCCCCAATTTTCGGTAACAAATCTTCCTTATTATTTAATTATATTCGCCCACTCTTAGGGGTTGTCCCTTGATTTCTAAATTGTTCCGCGTTTTTGGTTTATTCTCATATAGTCGTATTCCACCATTGTAAGACGATTCGAAAGTATTTATGTGTTCGAAAGTATTTAAGTATATATCTAAGACGATTTAGCCATAAAAAAACTAGAACATCAGGTATGAGAATGAAATATGTGGGCCCACATTTAGGTCAAGCCCCCATATAATGATACTTATCCATTTTTGGTATTTTTAATATTTAGCGTGAAGAAAGGTATTGTTGTGCAAATATGTTGGATTCGAAATTGAGCTATATTATTCCTCAATTTGGCATAGCACCTCATATGATTATAGTTCCAACTGTTCGACCATTCGATTTAAAAAAAATCTCTATTAAAAATTTCTGAATTTTGAACTTAGTGTCTACAACAATATCTTGGTACAATTGTTGGCATAGGTATACGTTTTGGTAAGTTCTCTATTTTACACCCATATGAAAAATAATTTTTGCTCTTCACGGCGCGCTATGATGCATATTGGTCATATAATTTTGTCCTTTTTATATAGGACAAAAGATTCATATATAAGATTCTTCGATTCATCTTTATTTAATACGATTTTGAGATGTAGGTGATATTTTCAGCTTTTCAGTAAAAGTTTGATATTTTTCTCCCAAGAACTCCTACTAAACTCTTTATTGGAGTGGACATAGTCTATATAACATATAAGAGCGTCACAGTGAAATTAAAAATTGTGTGCTAGTATGTTGTTTATACTTGTAGAAAATGGTATACAAAAATACAAATTACACAAATGTTAGGAACTATATTGAAACTTTTCTATGGCGATGTATTTTTTACCATGCATATCAAAATAAAGACAATTCTGTAGGAATATGCGGCTGAAGCTCACAATATTCCAAAAATCGGGCGTGACCTTTATATGGCTATGCTAAAACATGGAATTTTATTCTGTGTTTTAATATTTTATTGTTTTATGGTGTCTCTGATGAATCTTTCGAGGAGTTGCAAAAAAAAAAAATGCAAATTTAATATACTCCCCACCTTATGAAAAAGTTTGTAAAAAAGAGTTTTCTTAAATTGTTTGCCCATATATGTGGGAAATTACAAAATTCTTTAAAATTCCATAAAAAAAATTTTGAATTTTTTGTTTTGCGAGCACATTCATGATTTGTGGTACATAGGTTAAGGAAAATATGATGATTCGAAATCTTTTCGCGTTCACAAATTCGGATGCTGCGCACAAAAGTTATAGCGGTTTTAAATCTTTTATTTCAAATATAAATTAAATTAATTCCTATTTGTTATAATTCGCGAATTTCTTGACAAATGGTTTGTTTTCTTTGCATACATCGAATTACATTGAAATACGAAGCATGAAAACAAATAGAAGCATGAAAATATCTGAAAATAAAATAAAATAATTTTTGAATTGCCACACAATGTTTTTTTTTAATTTTTGATTTTTTGGTATGGTTAAGATAATACGGTTTAGTCTAGATCTTCTACTACACGTGACGATTTCTTCTACAAATTCTTTTTGATGATTGTTAAATATCGGTAGATTCATCTGATAACAGTTTCGACTGTAAAGATGACTAAATATATTGCAGTTACAATACATACAAATTACCAATATTTAAAAGCATGCAATTCGCGCATTAGTAGAAATCTGTTGTTGCGCATGCGGTTTTCGTATAAACCGGATCAATCTCTTCCAATAATTATGCATTCTTCAAGGTTTCATTAAGCGGCTAAAGTGTGCCGCTCGATGCACTTTACTATGCAAAAACCCTAAAATGACTAAAAATGTCCCAACATACATACGATTTTTAAGCGCATCCGATTTCAGTAATCTCCTATGAAAATACACTAAAGGACACCTATTTTAAAAGGATCGGTTAAGAACCGCGGATGTGCTTCCACAATCGATTTTGGATAAAATACGCATATTATTCGCGTATCGATATATATTTGACCAATTTTCACACAGATTCGCGAATATGATAACACTAGAATGAATGTATGAGAAATCAATTCGATGAAAAACGCGATTATATACGCGAATTTGACAAAATAAGTTTTTGCAGTTTTTCCCACATTCAAGGTACCTTTATCCGTCGTTTTATTGGGCGGAATTGAACATTGCTGGGCTCATTAAATCCGGCACGTAAAAAAAAACTAAAATCACGCGGGGTTCCACGAAAATTGAATGGACTTTGGACTCTGTCTGTCCGCCTGTCTAGCGTCTAAACGAATTGTGATAGATCGCCAAAATTTTGCATATAGTCGTCTTTTGTCTGCAGATAGGTCAAGTTCGAAGATGGGCTTTATCGGTCCACCCCCAAATTTTCGGTATTTTGGGGTTCTTGAGCGCGTTTTTCAACCGAATTCGCTGAAATTTGGTACATTGGGTTCTTTTTGGGTTCCAAATGTCTCCACAAAATATTATAAATATAGGTCCACTTTTTCAGGTAGCCCCCATATAACGGTACCTCCTTATTTTCAGTATTTTGGGGGGTTTGATCGTATTTTTACGCCGAATTAGCTGTAATTTAGTATTTTGAGTTCTTAATAGGTACCAAATCTGTCCACAAAAAATTATGAATATAGGTAAATTTTTTCCGAAAACCCCCATATACGAGTACCCCCAATTTTCGGTATTTTGGGGTTCTTGAGCGCGTTTTTCAACCGAATTTGCTGCAATTTGGTATTTGCACAGATTCCACCCAAGTTATTATTTATTACCAATATTTTAAGATTTTGACAAGAACACTTCATTTTATAGAAATGAATTTAAATTATATGCATTATGTCCATATTTCGCGAGTTATGACCTTGCAAACCTCTGTTACAAGGAATTTAAAAGATTTTTGTAATTTCCCATATGTTAAATGCCAAAATTACGTAATAATTCTTTCATTTTTAATACAAAATCCTTTGTCAATTTCACGAGCTAATGTTAGCTGGTCATTATGGTCATAACTATTTCTCTGTGTAAAATTTTGTAGAGTTCGGTTAATTATTGTAGTCTGTGAAAGGACTAGAAAAACAGATGCAAATAATGTTTTAGATCACTTCGATCTTCTAAAGGTATGCTAGGTATTAAAAATTTTGAGGCCACATAAACTGATTTAATCATGAACCATTAGATATATCGACGGCAATATTAAACATGATATCTCAAAGAGAGTAAATTAGCATCGGCATGGGGTTGATATATTAGTAACGTTATCAGATCTCTAAAATGTTCAGAACCATGCTATAAAGACTATTTCATCTATAGGAATGTATTTAGTTTGAGTAATGAATATAATTTCTACAAAATGTCCCCGTTCTACTTACCTTTTAGTGTCATCTCTGTCATCCGTATCGTCCTCCATCGCAGATAATTGATATGATAAATCCAAAATGATGGCAAATTTATTGTTTTTTTTTATAATTTATGAAGAGATTATCCAAAATAAAATTATATACAATACAAATTTTGTTCACAAACTTTCAATATGTTTCACTTAATTTTTTTTGTTATTTTTATTTTCTTTGTAATTTAATTAATATGTGCAGATATTTTTTGTAAATTATGTAATATTTACTTTGAAAAATATTTCCAAATCATGTGGTCGGATGCACATTGTGATATTTATTATTTTCTTCTTTTATTCAATATTTCTAGTATCCAACACTGTAAAATGATTTTTTTTTATAAAAATTTTGTTTCCTTTTTCTCACGCGACGGCAATGACAACAACGTCCGTATGCAACAAGTGGCGAGTGATATCTGAAAATGTATAGAATTCGTCAACAAATGACAATAACGTTACAGGACAATTGTGTTGGTGTGCATTTCCGTTTCCCGTGGCAACCAACCATTGCAAATTATGAAATCTTCAGTCATTGGTGCGCATACTCACCACCCACACCATGGTGTTGAAGCAAAGCCTTGTGTAAAATTAACGGAATAGTATTGGTTGTAACAAAGCACAAATACACACAAACACTATCAGACTGTATATACATCAATAACTATGTACATAATATTATATAAATCGTCCATGTCCAAAAAATGCAGTATCAACCCCTAACATTCATATGCAATATTTTCATAACATTTCCATGTAGGGCAGAGATTTGCCAGTGTATGTATATTTGTGTTGACTGGCGTGTGCTTGTGAGGGAGTGTGTGTGTGTGTGTGACTGATGTCTAGCTGGCGGACTGGCTGGTTATTGCATAAAGTACCAATTAAAATGTCATAATAGAATGAAAGGCATGTGTGTCTTGTATCCTTTTTTGTCCTTCTTTGTTATTGTTTCTTGTGTGTGTTTTTATCTTCTTTTTTTGACACAAACGCCCATTCAATTGAATCTGCAACAGCTGAAACATTTTTGAATTAACAACCCACTCGAGTCTATTCTTATCAATCGTAGTTATGTTTATAAATAAGCGTTTAACTCAATCACACACCTGATGTTTGACCTTAACACTCAATAACAGACCATTAATAAGAAAGAGTTAAGTTCGTCCGGACATCTGGGAAACATGACAATTCCAATTAAGTAAAATCGTATCATATATTGTCATAAGTCAGTACGATATATATATATATATATATATATATATATATATACTGCTGGCCTAGGACACAGTAACTGATGCCTAGCATCTGATATTTCGCGTCGGCCAGCAGAAGCGGCTGATGTACCACAGAACATAAATGCAGTGCGTGTCTTCACAAATTTAAACATTTCTGCGAGGAGGTATTTAACCGGCTAAGAAGCCGATATGCGAAATTGCACTTACTTCAAATACAGTAAATGTGTCGTAACCGTATATGGGGAATATTCAAAAGCATAATTTCGTAATTTCAAACCTACACGCAAATAAAACACATATAAAATATTTATTTCATTCTATATTACTACAATTATAAAGTTTGAACGTTGACATTATTTGTGTAATACAACATCATTTTCGAAATAAGCATTTCCAACCCTATAAAGTATATATTTTCTTGATCAGCGATCAGGACGATTTAGCCATGTCCGTCTGTCTACTGCAAATACTCTAGCCCCTAAACAAAAATTTAGCAAAGAGACGTCTTTTGTCTATAGGCAGGTCAAGTTTGAAGATTGGATATATCGGTCAACGTTTACGCATAGCTCCCATATAAGGATACCCCCTGATTTTTGGTATTTTGGGGTTCTTGAGCGCGTTTTCCAACTGGATTCGCTGAAAGTTGGTTCATTGGGTTCTTATTGGGTACCAGATATCTCCAATGAAAAATATAAGTATCGGTTCTCTTTTTCTGGTAGACACCATATAACGGTACTCCAATTTTCAGTATTTTGAGGGTGAAATGAACCAAATATTTAATTTTTGTCGGTTTTTCCGGCTGTTCAAGAGGCCATAATTATGGCCCGAACATCGCGAATTATTACATAGAGGGATCAGGCCAAAGAATAAGCATGCCTCTTTTGATAGAGATCGGCCAATATTTAGCGGGTCAAATGGACCCTGACATTTGTGTGAAAAGTTTTAAAATTACACTGTGCGACACGAAAATTTTTCAGGGGTTCTAATGTACCAATTCTGTTTAGTTGGAATCCCTGGATCACGAAAATGCCTTTGGTTTTTCTGGGTCACTTCGAAAATTAAATTTATAACGGTAAATATAGAGAAAAACGTGGTTTCATGGATTTTCCATTTGAAACTTGAATAACTTATTTACTCTAAAGGAAAACATAACGGTTTGTAACAGGAAACGATACAGACCCATATTTCCTTTAGAGAATATGCATAGAATCAATACAAAAATGTGTATAAGTCATCTATTTTTTGACCGATTTTTTTGATTTTCATCATTTTCGAAAGCTAATTTAATTTTCTTCTCCGTAATATAATAAAACTTATATGGCTTGATATCATAATTTCATCGTACAGTCCGAAGAAAAATAAATGTTGTCATTTTATGAGTATTTTTTCACATTTCAACCGCTGTAACTCAGCCAATCCTAAACCGATTTCCAAATATATATCTTGTTTGAAATTGTACTCTTTGAAAGAAAAAAAGAATAATGTGAATCCGTTATAAAGTAAATAAGTTATTCAAGTTTCAAATGGAAAATCCATGAAACCAGAATTGGTACATTAGAATCCCTGAAAAATTTTTTTTGTTATTTTGTAGCACAGTGTTATTATTCTTTATGTCCTGAAGGACACTGACTTTTAAATTGATACAAATTATATTGTAGTATGTACTCGGATGTGGAAGATACACTTACATATTTACAGGTGACCGGAACTATAACGCCAATAATTTTCGGTGATGACCACATAATAATATTGGGATGAAGTGGACCGAAAACTTAATTTTTGGTGTTTTTTTCGAGTCGATCTATAGACCATAACTAAAAGCCAATCATCACAACACAAGCCACGGTGAAGGGAATCTGTATAAGTAATTAGAAGAGCTGTACTGGATAATAGTAATATTTGTTGACCTCTAGTCGGTTAAGAGGGTACAAATATCGCGACGTAATGCCCAGCTCAGAATGTAGTACCACTGAATGTTAAAATTTTGTGGAAGTTGTGTTGGGTATCTAATCTGCTCACTGGTTTATATTAATATAGTTAATATATGCATATTCTACCATAGTATGGTGATATTGTCAGTTGTTACCCTACAATATAAGAAATTCTAAGACGATTTACCCATCTGATGTAATCATTCGGCCTTTTAAGGAAATCATGATAAAAAACTCGAACCTGACGATTATGAAATATACCGGATTTTTAGACATCACCTCATATAATGATACCTCCTGAAGGAAAGTATTGAGATAAAAAAAACTAAAATAATGAGTTTGAAATTGAGCATAGCCCCTCATATAATGTCAATCATATGTCAATCGGGGAGACTTGGATTCTGTGGTGTATAATTTGTATAAAACCTAGCAAAGTTCTGTATGCATATTTTGTATGCTGCAGCATAAAGCACCATCCACAATTTTATCTCGTGTATATGGAACAGACGTAGGCTCTTCGGTGACCCATTTACGTAGAATCAGAAGAAAATATATATGGGAGCTATATCTAAATCTGAACCGACTTTCCCAAAAATTACTCTGCCAAAGAGATATAGATACTTTGGTGGTCAACTCAGAACGCTATGCCATTTTTTATAAAAATCGGAATGACAAAAAGGGACTTAGTGTACCATTTACCAAAAAGAGACGAAAATATATATGCGAGCTATATCTAAATCTGAACCGATTTTCACGAAACTTAGCGCACATCATTCCAGATTCAATTAAGTGTTCTGTGACAAATTTCGTGAAAATCGAGTGATATATAAAACTTCCGTGTACCATTTACATAAAATCGGACGAAAATATATATGGGAGAAATATCTAAATCAGAACCGATTTTCACGAAACTTAGCACACATCATTCCAGACTCAATTAAGTGCGCTGTGCTAAATTTCGTAGAAATCGAAAGATATATAAGGATTTTGGTGCACCATTGCCATAAAATCGGACAAAAATATATACGGGAGCTATATCTAAATCTGAACCGATTTTCCCGAAACGTAGCATACATCATTCTGGGCCTAATTCAGTACTCTATGCCAAATTTCGTGCAAATCGAACGATATATAGTGACACATTTACCTTAAATCGGATGAATCTATATACGGGAGCTATACCTTAATCTGAACCGATTTTTCCCAATTTCAATAGGGTCGATAGGGGCCAAACAAGTGACTTGTGCCAAATTCCATCCAAATCGGACCATAAATGCGACCTGTACTTTGTTTACAATTTAACATCTACAGACGAACAGACCGACGGACATGCATAAATCTACTCAGAAACTGATTCTCTACATATTATCAAAAGGAACCATGTGTCTACAAACATATACACAAAGACACAATACCCTGTACCACAGTGTGGTGAAGGATATAATTAGTGAAATTTGTATTTGGTGCACAATATAACTCATCGTCGAACTTGACTGTAGACAAAAGACGACTTTATGCAACATTTTGGCGATCTATCGCATTTCGTTTAGAAGGTAGAGTGATTACAACAGACAGACGGACATGATTATATAGTCATAGTGTAAGGGGAGAAATCTCCAGATTTGGAAAAATTACCCTTTATTATATTTTTATTAATTTTATTATTTATGCTGAGACGAAATAAGTCAAACTATGACAGTATTCGTCTACAGGATGCTTGCTGTTGTAGCCTTAAGGCTTCCAAAGTCTAGCATATATTTTATTTTATTTGGTTTTTCCAAAATAAAACACTTTGTTTTCAATTCAAACCATTATTATTCGCAGCTCGATCGCAATAGAACGATGCAACATCATTTCTGTGACCAGCTAACCATTAGTCAAATCAATTACATCGTCTAGAACTTAACTTAAAATTGTAGCATAATCATTACACGAGAGCATAATTTGCATAAAAAAACATGAGAGTCATTTAAGTATATGTGGGTGAGCGTAACATTAAATATTGTGATCAATTGAGAAAGAAATATTGATTTTCGTTAAAAATATTAATAAATGAGAGCAATTACAACAACAACAAGTTGCCCTTCTTCGTTAAGCGATAGAAGAAGCATAACTATCGTGAGAGAATGAGAATATGTGTTAGTTGCTCCTTTGAGTGAAAGCATTATAAACTGTTATACTAGTGTTAGTGTTGTTTACTGGCTAACATAGCTTTCTTTAAATAAATAATGAGTTGTTGATGAAATGGACCGCTACAATAGTATTTTATGTTGATCAAGAATATATATCTTTATAAGGTCGGAAAAACAAAAAAATATACCCTCCATACTATGGTGGAGGGTATACAAATATGACGTTTCGATATTTAATTTTACTGTGCGCTTATATGTATGGGCGCTTATAGTAACAAAAGTTAGTTATAATTGCAGACGCCACTATAACGAATAAAATAAAATAAAATATCAGAATTCAATATTATATTCCATGCCAATTTCCTGTTTATATAAATGGAGTATAACTACTACAACAAATTAAAATCCAAAACTTATCCAAAATCCACAAACTGCCGAAATAGGTTATTGGGAGACTATACCTATGTAAGAAGATTTATCAACCAAATGAGAAACCCGTTTTATAGTAACTTTACATTGTACCGGATTTAGTTAACCCAGTGATTTTGAATTGTCAATTCCATTGCCTGTTTGTCAAATAAATCCTCATAAAGGAGGTTAACCCTGCAAAAAGTTGTAATGTAAATGCTGTTTTATATTATGTTATAGCAAAAGTGTAGAAAAATGTTGTAAAAATGCGGAAATATTTTTTATTGCCAGAATTTCAAACACGATATTTTATTGTAATAGAAACTTACAATATTCGAACTATACATTTAAATTTACTTTAAATTTAAGAGATATTTTATAAGAACATACAAATATTGCAATCAATAATAACATCCTAGCAGTTTTGTCTTTTCCCTTTTCAATGCCAATTACTGTCAAACGAACTCTTAAATTTCAACGGAAAATCTTATTCTAGCAATTACAGCATCGTTTTATGCGACCTGATGCAATTAACTCGATAAAATGGTGTCCTTCTGAGGTTTCCGTAGTCTTGTTTCAATTGCACAACCCTTTTGGAAATAAACGACGGTTAACCGAGCAACACTTTCTGGTTAACACCCAAGTAAAAGGTGGGTGACATGTCGCCAGTAATGGTGGGGGTTAAATGCCACAATCAAATGGAATAATATATATCAACAATTTAAACGTTGTTTCGTTTTTCTTTTTGTTTGAAAGTCATTCCCATGAATACGCTGCATTTTATAGTTGATATGGTAACTCAGCGTTTACTTTGATGTCAGTAATGCCACATTCTGGGGTTTTGCATACCGTTCACCGCTTAACCACACTCTTTCGTTTCGCAAATAAATGACCGATTGTCACCGGGGAAATTATTTTGAGTATCATGCTTGACCTGTCGACAGGATTAAACGCATATTCATAAATGTAGCCATATGTTGAGACATACGCACACACAACAAGCATTTTGTGTATTGACTGGACTGACATTTATAATCTGATCATTTTTAATTATGTCTATTTTGTTCATAAATAGATTAGCAGATTTATTTTAAGCAAGCAAATAAGCGTTTATTTCGGCCGGGCCGAACTTTGGGTACCCTCCACCATGAAATGATAATTTCGATAATTCTACAAACCAGTTTATGTTAACCATTGTGTACAGCAAATACAATTTCAGCAATTTTTAATGAAAACCCCAAAGCGTGGACTGATACAAATAAGGCATGGTAGAATAAACAATCCTCAAACTACTGCAATTTAGATTATATAGTGTAGGAATTAGAGAATATTTGGGGTTATAATTATACGAGGGCTATGCCTAATTAATGACCGACATATGTCAATTTCGAACCCAATATTTTTGTTTTGTATCCCATTCTTTCCTTCAGGAGGTATACTTATTTGGGGGAGATGCCTAAATGCAGGCCGATATATTTCATTATCGTCAGGATCGAGTTTTTTTGTCACGATTTCCAGAAAAAGGGGAATAATTACAACTGATGGCTAAATCGTCTTAGAAATCCATAATTTTTAGGGTATAACGGACTATTTCGAGAATACACACTATTTCGAGAATACATAACTATTTTAATAAAAGAAGGGGGTTATATGGGAACTACCCCTAAAAGAGGGCGAATATTAATATTTTTTGTAGGAAGATTTGTTACCATATGCGACTACAAAATACCAAATTACAGCGAATTCGGTTGAAAAACGCACTTAAGAACCCCAAATACCGATAATTGAGGGTGTCTTATATGGGGGCTGCACGAAAAAATGCGCCTATATTTATAATTTTTAGTCAAGAAATTTGGTGCCCAATAAGAAATTTCAGCGAATTAGGTTTAAAAACCCAAAATACCGAAGGGGGTGGGGGGTTTATCGTTATATGGGTGCTACCAGAAACAGTGGACAGATATTTATAATTTGTGGTGGATACATTTGGTAACCAAAAACAACCCAATATACCACATTTCAGCAAATTCGGTTGAAAAAGGCGCTCAAAAACCCCAAAATACCGAAGATTGGGGGTGCCCCTATATGGGAACTACCCACAAAAATGGGCTTATGTTTACAATTTTTAGTAGAGAAATTTGACATCCAAGAGAAGGGCGCACAAAAACACTAAAATATCGTAAATTGGCGGTACCCTTATAAGGGGGCTATGCCTAAAGGTAGACCGATAGCCCATCGAACTTGACCTGCCTGCAGACAAAAGACAACTCTATGCAAAATTCCTGTCTCAATTCCTTCAGCGTGATTACAAAGACGGACGGACGGACATTGCTAGAATTTTACCCTGATCAAGAATATATATCGGAAATTAATATTTCGATGTGTTACAAACGGAATGACAAAATGAATATACCCCCCATACTATGGAGGAGGGTATAAAAATGTTCACTATTGAAAGAAAATATATAAACTATGTTGAATATTTCGTTTGAAATGTTAATTTCCTAATTCAATGTTTATATTTGTAAGTATCCCTAAAGACATATAAAATGTAGAAAAACATAACGGAATACAATTTATGGTTCCGTTTTCACATACATAAATATATACCCATTACTTCTTTCATTTAGCCAATCAATAATATGTATTTTCTTGGATACATAAAATATGTATTGAATTTTTTTAATAATTACCGGGAAACTCCAACAGATTATGAAAGAGGGGCTAAAAAAAGAAGACACGTGTATCGGCGTTTTGAAAGTTTACGTCGGGAGGTAACCTAAAAAGGGGGCACACTATTCCCCCTTTTCTAGAATTTTTATAATTTTCGAATTATGATTTCATGAAATCCTTGCATTTTAGGTATACTATATACCTTCGGCAATATTACTGATAAAATATCGGGGAATATTTTGCTATACAACTTTAACCCTCAACCGATTCATTAAAGGGGTCTTTTCGGTCACCTTTTCCAGGAGTGATTTAAAACTCATTCAAAACGGGGTTAAAGCTGCTCAGAATATTCTTCAGAAATGTTCGCCATAAAGTTTTACTATAAAACTCAAAAATCAGCCTAAACGTCAAAAATCTTAAAAAACTAAAACTCATTTTAGGGTTAATATCGTACTTATTACTAGTATTCACCCATTTTTCCCACAAGATGTCGTTTTAGAAGGATAGCATAAGGGACAAAAATATTCTCCATCAATTTTTAGCATAAGTCGCTGAACAAGAGAAATTTGTATATAGAATGTATATACCGAATATATAGTCATACATTTTGAACCGAAAATTCAAAAAGTTCTTGTATTTTTTTACGAAGCCATTTCCCAGTATTTTTTTCGACTAAATCCATTAAAGTAACATGAAACTTTATTTTAGGTATATAATGTCAAAGAATAAAATATTCTACGTCAAAATCCACTTCAAGTCTCAGAATAAACTATATATTTATATTCAATAGTTTTTAAGAAAAATTGACAGTATAAAATTAACTAAAGTCTGCAAAAAAATTGTTGTTATTATATACAAGTTTATAATGTAAATTTCTTAAACCCTATTGAATATAATTCAAAATGTATGACTATATATTCGGTATATACATTATATATACGAAATTCTCTTGTTCAGTGACTTATGCTAAAAATTGATGGAGAATATTTTTGTCCCTTATACTATCCTTCTAAAACGACAATTTGTGGGAAAAATGGGTAAAAACTAGTAATAAGTACGATATTAACCCTAAAATGAGTTTCGGTTTTTTAAGATTTTTGACGTTTAGGCTGATCTTTGGGTTTTAGTCTATTCCGAGACTTATAGTAAAACTTTATGGCGAACATTTCTGTAGAATATTCTGAGCAGCTTTAACGCCGTTTTGAATGAGTTTTAAATCTCTCCTGGAAAAGGGGACCGCAAAGACCCCTTTAATGAATCGGTTGAGGGTTAAAGTTGTATAGTAAAATATTCCCCGATATTTTATCAGTAATATTGTCGAAGACACTATGTACCTAAAATGCAAGGATTTCATGAAATCATAATTCGAAAATTATAAAAATTCTAGAAAAGGGGGAATATTGTCCCCCCTTTTTAGGTAACCTCCCGCCGTAAACTTT
This sequence comes from Musca vetustissima, assembly GCF_032173495.1. Lineage (NCBI taxonomy): Eukaryota > Metazoa > Arthropoda > Insecta > Diptera > Muscidae > Musca > Musca vetustissima. The sequence continues at coordinate 14,344 of NW_026879199.1, forward strand.
CAAAACGCCGATACACGTGTCTTCTTTTTTTAGCCCCTCTTTCAAAATCTGTTGGAATTTCCCGGTAATTATTTTTTGTGTTGCACAGTGTAATTTGGGAATTCAGTAAAAATTTATTTTAGTCCTCATTCATCTACTGGAAATTTCAGAACTAAATATCGTCAAACCAATTCCCTATAAATTAAGCATTTATTTATTTCTCAATAATTATCTTGTGTACTTCTTTGATATAACAGATGTATACTAAGGCTATGATAATACTCGAAGCATTGATGAAGTACGCTATTTGGTATAGCCAACAAACTCAGTTATTCGTCTCAGTTATTCGTCTTTCCTTTCATCGGTGTTATCAGGACGATAAAAAGTTCAGCACTGGTAACATGGTGGTTAAGTCATGATAAAGTTAAACCAGTGAGCGGAGCAGTATAGTCGGACGGGGCCGACCATATGATACCCTACACAACTTTCACGAAAATCTAACCTTTTGTTGTACTACATTCGGAGCTCTTGACATACTAGATGTCAACAAATATTTCTTATATTCGGTAGACGAGGGTTTTACTTGTACAGATTCTCTTTACCGTGGGTTATGTTGTGATGTTGGGCTTTCAATTGTGGCCTATAGATCGACTCGAAAACAAAAACACAAAAAAATAAGTTTTCTGTCCACTTCACCAAAATTATTATCTGATCATCACCGAAAATTATAGGCGTTGTCGTTGACCATAACGGGAATATTATGGAAAATTACAAAGCGATCAGCGCTATATTTCCGCCCTATAGTGTGGTAATGGGTTACTAAATAATATATAAATATGTAAGCACCTGTAAATATTTAAGTGTAACTCTCACATCCGAGTACATACGACAATATAATTGGTATCAATTTAAAGGTCAACCACTCCTCTTTGATACACTATCAACTTCTCGGGTCTATTTCCTTCAGGAGTAAATATATACGCCATACAATACAAATTTTGTAATTGTTCACACAAAATTCAGGGTCCATTTGATCCGCTAAATATTGACCGATTTTTATCAAAACAGGCATGCTTATTCTTTGGCCCAATCACATTCTCCATTCAAAAATTCGAGGTGTTTGGGTCATAATTGCGGCCTCTGGAGCGACCAGAAAAACCGACAAAAATAAAGTTTTTGGTCCATTTCATCCCCTAAATATTAACCGATCTTTTCCAAAAACAATAGGGGTCTTCATTGGCCAGAACCTATCCTACATGCAAAATTTCATGAAGATTGGTCCATAACTGTGGCCTGTATCGTGTTTACAAATTATAATGGACAGACGGACGGACACACATGTCTACATCGACTCAGCTAGCCGAGATATGACGATCGGTATACTTAAAGGTGGGTCTAGGACCAATATTTCGCGGCGTTACAAACTTTTGGGGCTGCACAAAGCTATAATACCCTGACAACATAGTTGTGTAGGGTATAAAAATTCATGATTGGTTTTTCCACAATTCTGTGCGATTTAATGAATTGTTTCGTGCGTCTTTCTGTCTGTCCGTCTATTGCAATGCCACGATAGAGTTCGCAATAGTTAAGATAGAGCTCTGAAATTTTGCACAGACATTTCCTGTCCTCCCAGGATGTTTGGTATTCCAAATAAAAAAATCGACTTTCCATTCCTACAAATTGTTTAAGCTTGTTTGTACTAGTTTTGCCGCTACTTTATATAGTTCTGTATTTTCACATTAAAATATGAATCTCAATGTATGAAGGGTATCATAAAGTCGACCTCTCTTTATCATACTCATTTCTTGTTAAATTTGCATTTGCAATCGAGTCGTTCGATTCATTCAGTTCTTTATACCTTTACAATTTTATCGACTAAGTTTTGTCAATGGAATCGTTTGATTAGTTTTAATTAAAATTTGCCTTTTAAGGTAACTTTTGCAGCAAACGTCATTCGTCAGGGGGATATGTTGGAGCATATTCATTATTAATTGCTTTCATATTTCTGTAGATATTCCTGACATATGTGGACATACCTATGTATTGTATGATATTTTGGTATGTGAGGAAAACGTTTAGCGTTTGAAATTTCTATAGCTAGCTAAAGGTATCAAGGAGTGAGAAGCGAGAAATTTCAACTATTGAAATTGCAAAAGGAACAAAGTTTACAAATGCTTTGTGACTTAAAAACGGAGAAATTACAACATTTCTTGTGATAACTTGCAACCTAAGAAAATTGTCCATTGTCTTATTAAAATACGTGAGAAATTCCAAATCCGAAAGAACATCTTGTGTGATGATTTTAAAAATATGTACGAAGACTAGAAAGTCTTGAATGTCCCACAATATAAAAATGTTTTCTTATGTTTTTTGTAATTTACTTTGCAAGAAACTTCAATGAAACCTTTTCAATGTGTTGCAATTAAACACTTTGTAACAAAATTCATAAAGTTATTACAACCAAGAATGACCATGAAGCACCACAAATGGTGCGGCAGCATTTATTTGGAACATTATCAGAGAAAAAGTTTGAGAAGAAATCTTGGAAAAGAAATCTAAAAGAGTTGCGTGATGATGACAGAAATCCAGATAGCCGAAAAGGACTGATGGTAGATGGTAAAATCAATATTGGTGCGTAACTAACTAAATATAGTACCACGGAACCGAGATGGATTTAGGAGGAGCGTTCACTGTATTCAAATCCGAAATGCACAAAATTGTGGAAAACTCAATCATATATTTTGCACCATGATAACGTACCCGCTCACGCACTGACGCTGGTGCGTGAGCTTTTGGTGAAAACCAAACGGGTATTCAGCGTTTACGTTTTAGAGAATAGAAGAAGAATTTCAGAAGTCTATTATATCGGAGGCGGTTTACTCTGATGGATAAATAAATAAAATTCTATTTAGAATTCGCCATGTTCGTATGTCTATCCGCTTGTCTGTTGAAATCAAGATACAGATCGTAATATTTAAGCTAGAACTCTGAAATTTTGCCCATACATTTTTATTATTCTTAGGATGTTTGGTATTGGTATATCGGTCGACTTTTTGGAGTAACTTCCAATGGTACTGATCGATTTATAATTATGGATGAAATGGATCAAAGCTCTAGAGACTACAATTATGGGCCGAACAAAAGAACAAGCATAGCTCTTTTTATGATAATTAGGCTCATTTTTGTCGGTTCAAATTGAACTAGACTTTTGTGTAAACAGTAGTAAATTTTGGATTCTATGGAGTTTATAGTTACTACTGAAGACAGTGGTACATCAAAGAGTGGTACATCATATTCTTATTTGGTAGAAAATCATCATAATAAAAATTATCCATTTTAAGGGTATTCCCACATAACTCTATTAGTTGTAATATTATATTTTAGATGCTCATTGAGTAGAAAATTTTCCTACCAAAAAATATATCGCTTTACGCTTTGGTATGGCTCCATAAAACGGCTACGACTTACCATAGTATTGTATCTATGAGATGCTCAATTTGATTCTTGGGTGTACTATTCCTCACATCTTAAACATTTGGGAATATGTTATGTCTGTTTGTTTGTGAAACTTCGTTTTTATTTTGTTATATATGATACTGCAAATATTTTTCTATAGGGAGATGATCTGATGACTGTGCTGGCCATTATAAAACCCTGATTTTTTTACTCCCGCATCCAATCTTAGAAATGATTCGATGTATATTTGAGGTTATTGTCAAGCTGAAACACCCAAACAAGCGGTATATTTTCTTCAGCGAAGGGAACCATTGCGATTTCCAACACATTTGTATAAACAATCCGATCTATTACTTCATAAATCTCGTAAATAGATCGAACATGAAGAAAAGGTAGAAAAAGTAAAAAAAGAAAAGTACCTGTACCTTTTCAATACTGATGCCTGAGTATTCCATTTCAAGACCTTCTCATTGCGTCTGAGCCTTAAATATTAAATGTTATTTTTATGCGAGATTCTAATATCTCTCCACTGAGTCGGATTCCAATTTACGGTTTCATCATGTGTAATAGGGTCACCAGCAAAAAACAAAAATGATCACGCAATATCTCCGAACTTTGACCTATGGGGAATTTTTTCTTCTGCGGTTTTCATATACTAACAAATGCCTTTTATACCCAATAGGAATTTTCCTCACCTCAGACCATGACCACTATTTAGTCGCACAGTGCAATAACAATAAGTTACTTCATCCACCATGAGGTGAGCATTCAATATACAAAAAATTCGTCAATAGAGCAATATTAAAACGTACATTGCAAATTGGTCTATTTAAGGCTATGTAAAAAATATGGCCCTATATCAAACATTTTATACCCTTCACCAGAATATGCATAGAATCACTTTCTGAGTCGATTTATGCATGCGCGTTTTTCCGTCCGTCTGTTGACGTTAAATTGTCAACAAAGTACAGGTTATGATCCGATTAGGATGAAATTTGGTGCAGCTCATTTATTTGGCCCAAGAACGAACCCTATGAAATAAGTGAACATCGGTTCAGATTTAGATATAGTTCCCATATATATGTTCGTCCGATTTTATGTAAATGGTGCACTGAGGTTGCTATATATCTTACGATTTGCACGAAATTTGGCATATAGTACTGAATTGAGACTAAATAGATGTGTGCTAAGTTTCGTGAAAATCGGTTCAGATTTAGATTTAGCTCTCATATATTCCTTCATTAGATTTTATGTAAATTGTGGACCAAAAACCCAAAGTTTGTCCGATTGGCACACAATTTTGTACTGAAGTTTGTACAGAAGTTAATATAAATTAATCTCTGGAAATTTTCGTTGTAATCGGTTCGGATTTAGAATAGCTCCCACATATATATTTTTGCCCGATTTTAGGTAAATGGTGCACCATTTGCTAATGTTTGTCCGATTGACACGAAATTTTGCAGAACGTATTTTTTTTTTTTTGAAATTGGTGCAGATGCAGACACAGCATCCAAATATATTTCGAACGGGTGTCTGATTGAGATTAAATTTTGGACAGTGCCGCCTACCGAATAACATGTATCGACTCTGCAAACGACTCTGAATCTGCCCGAACGAAATGGAATTTAGCAGGTGCAGAAAGGCATGTGTATGGATAAATATTAGTCGGTTCACTTATAGATAAAAATCACGTACAGTCGAATTCGGATAAGCGAACAAGCGAATTTTCAAACATTTTACTTCGCTTATATGAAAAACCGGCTAATTGAAAATCCGTATAAGAGAAAGACGAGCACTGTTTAACTGATTTTTGTAACAGCGACGAAATTCATTAAATTTTTATATGTGCAATTTTTAAAATAAATGTGCACGTTTTTCCAACCATACAAACAAAATGTCAAATGCAAAGTAAGTTCTTACTCAATTCATTCCATCATTTTGTAATTTCAGGTTTATCCGAAGTCCCTTTAATTGAAAATTCTACATAAGAGAAGAAAATTACTGAAATTACGCATTCTCGCTTAACCGAATTCGACTGTATTTCAATTCCATAAATTTCCCTCGAAGGAACATAGCCGTGAAGTATTGGAAAATACGGTGGAATAAGTGTATTATATCTGAGGGGTATTACTTTGCAGGGGACAAAATAATTATTGATGAATAAATAAAGAATTCAATTAAGATCAAACATTAAGAGCTCTTTACTAATCAGACCACGAATGTGTAAAATTTCTTATTGACTAACAGACATTGCAAATAGATATAGATTTTTATTCTGATCAAGAATAAAATTTATAGAGAATGTTTCCAATGACAAACGAAATATTTCTCAGCCCGACTAAGGGCACCCCCTTACAAAATTCCTAAACCTACCCCTACGAAAATACAGTTCATTGATTTTCCAAAATGCATTCACCGTTTTATTTATTTTCCTAATGCAGTTCAAAGAAAACAACAAATGTTTCTAAGTTTAAGGTCGAATATGGAAGAGGTTCAATTATGACAACAAAATACACAATTGCAAAGCTCTCAATGTGTTTTGACTCACTCGCGCCAACGTATGAGTGAAAATGAGAAAGAAACGTGTGGTTTATTTCTCTCGTCAAACCAAACACGACATTAGATTCTGGGCTACCACATCACGATATCGATAGAAAAAGCTTAATCAAGTAAATGCCACTCGCAGTCGATTCTGATGACGTCCAGACTAGTCAGACATGTGTTTAAGATACAGTGGTATAGTATCATAAACCATTTAAATCCCATTAAAAACATACGGCTTGTTTGTCATACATATTTAATTGGTATAGTCAAAACCCCTATTTTGTTCCACTGTGCTGCACCAGTAGTAGTGCATTATCAACGAACAAACAAACAAAAACAATAACGTACACCCATACAGGTGCATTCCATCGATAAACTCTCTCTCTCTCTCGTTCTCTATTTTTATGTGCATTTTACGAGCACAACACGATGTTGTAATACAAGTTCAACAAAACCAAAACCAGAAATAAAAGAAAACAAATAAACTTGACAGCAAAAAATAATTAAATAATATGTAAAAGCTTCATATCAAATAACGTAATAGTTGCGAACGTTCTCAAATACACTGAGAACAAATAATTGAACGATTAGTTGGAACTTGTGTGATAAAGTATTGCAACATAGTATGAGTTTATTATCATTTCGAGGCTGTGGCTTTAGATTCTGAAAATATGGTCAATTTTATAATAATTTTATTTAGGGGTACCCAGAATTCAAAAATGCTAACGCCATTTGAAAGAATAGATATCTGGATCTGGAGTTAACTATGATTTTTAACGCCCCACAAAAATTAACCATATGACGGACGGAAATTTAATTTTTGAAAGTTTTCCTATGTTGAGCACAAACCAAATTAAAAAAAATGGGGAAACTCTTGACCGATTGCATTAATCCTAGTTCAATTGATAGCTGTGTGTGTACAGAATAATGTGTTAAAATTTCAAACTGATGGATTATTAATTTTAATTGATTTTCCAATTCTGATTACACATTTCCAATCAGTGGCCATTGCTCTACAAAACGTGTTCAACAATTAGTTGATTAATTTAACATTTTAAAAAATTACCGCCGCTTTTGGTTCATCCTATTACATTTTTACTTTTTTCTTGCAGAATCGTAATCAGCGTCCTCGAAACATTTTTTCCGATATTTATTAATTTCATAAACCATTTGCTCTAATTATGGCCAAGAAATGGGTATCTGGCCCATAGTGCTTCGGTATGAAAATGAGGCTGAAGAATTACAAATTCTTGAAATTAGTCGGTGCCGATATGAAAACTATACCACACCGTAACCCTATATTGATCATATTTGGCACCCTATAAAAACCTGAAACGTGCCAAAGCCTCTAAAAATATCGATTTTCTATTCAAGGAGAATCCAAAATATAACCAGTGAGTTGAGAAGTATTGTCGGATCCTGCCGACCAAATGATACCCTACACAACTACCGTAAGAAGCTTATTCTCTGCGGTTCTATATTATGAGCCTGGGCAATATTTCGAGATATTTGTACCCTCTTCACAGATTATAGGTCAACAGTTCCACTTTCTAACCCTAGCATATTTTCGAAATATTATTTTCCCGAGGTGAATATTTTCGTCCTAAAATAAAAATTTGATTACTTTAGGTTTTGGTTGATCTGACCCTCGGAATATTGACCGATCATCATGTAAACAGCCGTTCTAAGTATTTGGTACAAATATTGAGAGTTTGGTGCATCATTCACATAAAATCGGACGAAACTATATATGGGAGCTATGGGGACATCAATCTGAATATGATTCAGTACTCTGTGCAAAATTTTGTCTCAATTGGTTCATCATTCACATAAAACAACTATATATGGGAGTTTGGATTTTCATCATTCACATAAAATCTGTGCAAAATTTTGCCAATGGAAGAAAAACTATATATGAGAGCTATATCTAAATCTAAACCAATTTTAACAAAGCTGCGCAGACATCAGTCTGGTCCTAATTCAAAACTCTGTGCAAAATGTTGTGCCAATGGGACAAATATTGGAAGTTTGATGCATCATTCAAATAAAATCGGACGAAACTATATACGGGAGCTATATCTAAATCTGAACCGATTTTCTCCAATTTCAATAGGGTTTGTCCTTGGGCCAAATAAGTGAACTGTGCCAAATTTCATCCAAATCGGATCATAAATGTGACCTGTACTTTGTTCACAAAAATACGTGGACGGTAGGACAGACGGGCACGCTTAAATCGACTCAGAAAGTGATTCTATGTATATTATCAAAAGGAACCATGGGCCTATCTCTATTCCTTTTGCCTGTTACAAACATATGCACTAAGACATAATACCCTGTACCACAATGCGGTGAAGGGTATAAAAATACAATAGGGGTCTTCTTTGGCCTGAACCCATCCTACATGCTAAATTTCGTGACTATAACAGTATATATCGTGTTTAAAAATTTTGATGTACGGAAGGACACACATGTGTAGATCGACTCTGCTTATGGTCGGTCTAGGATCGACTTAGTATACTTAATTTTTAATATTTTGAGCTCTATCGTGATACAAATGGCGTCCCGGTATTTTGAAGGATTTAGAAGCACATTTCATTATTCTGGGGTTTTTAGGGACGACATGGATCAATCTAGAAATCAATCCAGCTTAATGTTTTCACATCCTTCATGCACAGGTCACGCCCAATTTTCGGCATTTGAAGTTTTTATCAGAATCTTGCCACTGCAGATGCCCTAATTTAGTATGCCGGGTTAGTGGAAACTGACATTTCTATTTAGACCCGTATCAGTCAAAAACGCGCACGTGTGCTCTTTTTGAGAGTAATTTCTGTCCCTGATTTAGTAACAAGTAACAAGTGAGTCAATATTATTTTATTCCATTCGTCATAAAATGCGACTGAAACATAATCGAATTAAAATTGTTATATTTGAACATATCCTGTGACAAAGACTAGTTTCAGAATCTCAGAATAATTGTCAATTTGATTGAAACAATATCGACAATTTCGAAAACGCTTGCAACGTTTGATCGAGTGAATTGATATTTACGAATTGTTGAATTAAATCGATTGGGAGCATACATTAAGAAAATGCGGAATTTCCATGGAACAAACACTATACAATTTTCCAAATTTGTTTATCATTTTCTTTTTACAAAGTAAATGCAAATAAGCTCGTGCTTAAGGAAAAGCTTGCGGAACAACGAATTTCTGTCTCACGAGGAACTTGTTTTGTTTTTTGCTAAACATTTGTTTACTGTAAAATAAAATATTTTTATGTAAATTTTGTATTTGTACAATAACAATAAGACCGCTGCCACATTTATTATCTGAGTGCAACGTATCCACAAACACTGCAGCGAGAAAGAGATAAACGTTCTCTGATTCTCTGAAAAATATTGAGTGACTCTCGTAGTTGTTCTATTCTAACCGTGGTAACTACTGATCATGAAGTAATTGTTGTAATTGCAATTGTTGTAGATATATAGTATATTTTATATTATTGTTATTGTCTTGAATGTTATTGTTGTCGTCGTTGTTTTTTTATAAATATCATCAAAACAACAATAGATATTTTTTCATTAGATTTTATTTTGTTTTTTTTTTATTTTAGTTTTGCTCACGGGAATATACATTTCTTTGATTTATTAATATTGAGTGAGGTTATGTTATTTTTTTAAGGTTTGACATAATAATAGAGTGGCAAAAAATATCAGAAAATTCAGAACCTGTTGTCATACGGGAAAATGCACATAAATATAAGGGAACTATAAACTATATAAATGTGTAGAGTGCGATGTACGAAAGTATAAAGGAACACTGTAAAAACTGAAAATGTACAGTTTTAGTAGATTTATTCTTCTAGTTTCTAGTCAACTTCATAATATTCAATGCAACTTGGGTGTACGGCTAAGGGTCCGAGCTATAAGAGTGATGCTGATCGCTGCTCACTATATAGTTTCGACGAGTACGTCTGCCACCAAACCAGGATCCATATATTACTTTTGTTCCATATAGTTGTGCATTAAAAAAAATTAAATTAAGCTACAGAATTCAACTGCAGGACGATAAACTCCAAATACTTTTTTTTAAAATAAATAAAAATATTTAAAACAAAAAAAAAACCAGTGAGCGAGCAGTATAGTCGGACGGGGCCGACTATACGATACCCTACACAACTACCACGGATGTTTATTCCGAGCCTGGGCAATATTTCGTGATATTTTCCCCCTCTTGCCCGATTAGAAGTAAACAGCACCTCACAGTGACATATTTTCCGAATATTTCGAGTATTCAGTACAGCTATTGTCCAGATTCCAGACTCCTTCGACTTTCATTTGTGGTCTATAGATCGACTCGAAAATAACACAAAAAAAATTAAGTTTTCGGTCCACTTCATTCCAAAATTATTATCTGATCATCATCGAAAATTATAGGCGTTGTCCTTGACCATAACTGAAACCTCATGGTACATTTCAAAGCGATCAGCGCTATATTTCCGCCCTCCAGTATGGTAATGGGTTACTCAATAATATACGTATACGGAGATACCTGTAAATATTTGGGTGTAACTCCCACATCCGAGCACATACAACTATATAATTGGTATTAATTTAAAGGTCAACCACTCCTCTTGGATATAAAATCAACTTCTCGGGTCTATGTCCATCAGGGACAAATATATACGCTATAGAATACAAATTTTGTCATTTTTCACACAAAAGTCAGGGTCCATTTGACCCGCTAAATATTGACCGATCTTTATCAAAACATGCATGCTTATTCTTTGGCCTGATCCCCTTCTCCATGCAAAATTTCAAGATGTTTGAGCCATTATTGCGGCCTCTGGAGCGACCAGAAAAACCGACAAAAATTTAGTATTTGGTCCATTTCATCCCCTAAATATTAACCGATCTTTCCCAAAAACAATAGGGGTCTTCATTGGCCAGAACCCATCCTACATGCAAAATTTCGTGAAGATTGGTCCATAACTGTGACCTGTATCGTGTTTACAAATTATAATGGACAGACGGACGGACGGACGGACGGACGGACGGACACACATGTCTAGATCGACTCAGCTAGTCGAGATATGACGATCGGTATACTTAAAGGTGGGTCTAGGACCAATATTTCGCGGCGTTACAAACTTTTGGGGCTGCACAAAGCTATAATACCCCTACAACATAGTTGTGTAGGGTATAAAAACCAGTAAGGAAAGCAGTAAAGTCGGACGGGGCCGACTATACGATACCCCTCACCACTATGGGTATATTAAACAGGACTATTAGCATGAAATTGGATGAAATAAAATATGTGGTATTTATCTAAATGTGAATCTACCTAGATCTATCCATTAAGTAGGTAAATCGACTTTCAACAAATATAAATAGGAAATCCTTTGGGGTATGTCTGTACATTAGAAAACGCAACTACGTTATTCTATGCTCAATTTTGTACGATGTGCAAAATTTGATGTCAATCTGACTAACATGAGGAGTTTGATGTCCAATTTACTTGAAATCGGGCGAAAATATATATGGAAGCTCTAACCAAATATTAAGCGATTTCAAACAAACTTGTCACAGAACGTTTTGTTCCTATTGGTTCTTTGGTGCGTCAATTACTTAAAATCAATCTATAATATAAGGGAGCTACATCTAAATCTCAACCGATTTTCACTAAACTTGGCACACATTATTCTGGATTAAATTCAAAACGCTATGTAAAGTAAGAACTTGGTACATTATTTGGATTAAATCGGACGAAAGTATATATACCATAATCTGAATCGATTTTCACGAAACTCAGCACACATCATTCCAGCATCAATTCAGTATGTTATGCCAAATTTCGTGCAAATCGAAAGATATATGGGACTTTGGTGCACCATTTACATGAAATCGGACGAAACTATATATAGGAGCTATATCTAAATCTGGACCGTTTTTCACGAAACATACCAGACATCATTCTAGGCTCAATTCAGTGCGTTATGCCAAATTTCGTGAAAATCGAAATATGTAGGGACTTTGGTGCACCATTTACATGAAATCGGCCGAAACTATATATGGGAGCTATATCTAAATCTATACCGATTTTCACGAAATTTGGTAATACAACAATACGTAACTGAACGAAGTAAACAAAAT